>NC_133647.1:3451846-3672107 GCF_009905375.1 Apium graveolens | reverse complement strand
TCTAAAATAGTATAACCCGGAACCTTTCATTTGGATATAATATCAGTCATAAAAAATGTGCGGAACTCAATATATAATACTTTTAAGAATTTCGACTAATGATACAGTGATATTTTTGATACAAATTTTTAAATGGGTGACTCATTTGAGTCAGTTTTGTAATCAGTGACTCACTTGATACATTTTGACGTAGTAAATGACCTAATTGATAATTAACCCTAAAAAAAAGTGAAAAAAGACAAATAAATTGGAAAAAAGTACGTCAATGCTAACATTCAATTTATCAGCTTATAAGTTGTAAATTTAACTTATAAATTGGGTCGACAAACACTCGTCGATAAGTTGTTTCGGACTTATAAGCCAATAAGTTGGCTTAATAGAATCCTCAAGCAGACCCATCTCGAACAGAGGTTGCATTTAAATGGCCAAATCAGCCTAAATACTAATAGTTCTGTAGGAGCATTTAATCTCGAGGAACCTACGGTGTAAAATCGCGATACTCTAGTCACATTGTAAGCCTAACTTATTGGCAGACCGCTTAAGAAATTGTAATGTTACATTACTCGTAAAATTAAAGAGTTGCTTATAATCCTTAATCACCCAACCGGAAATCAAATTCATAGTTGTTCTCGGAACGGATTGAACTACAGGTGAACAATCACATTTCACCTTTACCTTGTGCGAAACAGAATTTTTAATCCAACTCACAGCCTCTTTAAGTGCCACAGCTTCCGCGATTTCAGGTTGCACTCTTCCTTCTACATGCCCCGGAACATTGCTTCTTAATATCATTATATAATTAGCAAAAACTAAACATGATCTTTACCGATCAACATAACCAAATAACGTGGAATGCGCAAAAACTAAACATGATCTTTACGGATCAACATAACCAAATAACCTGGAATGCTGCAGAGCTTACATGGAAGGCTTCCGCTTAGAGGGTGTAGAGAAACTGCAAGCTGAATATATATAATAAGAACACGGTAAGATATATCCATTACAAGGAACTATACAAGAACTAATGAGAATATCTTGGTACATGGTGAAATAGAACAATAAAATCCAAGGATGGCAACTTTAGTGCCTCTGCATTTTTGAAGTTTAAAGCTTAAACACAACTGAAATTAGTGGCATCCCGCTGCATGGAGATTCTGCAAGGAGAAATTCTATTTAATTCCCATAGTAGCCTCTACCGAAATGCTGCCTTTGATGGCCACCTCCATTCCTTCTTCCGCCATTAGTCTGTTGGGACATGATCCTCATTCTGCCATTAGTCTGTTGGGACATGATCCTCGTTCTGCCATTGGTCTGTTGGGACATGGTCCTCATCCTCTCTTCCTTCATGTTAGCAAACAGTGAGTCCAGCGTTCGAGGCCTTTGATTGGGCAACACCTTCACCTGCTGCAGGGAATGCTGCATAGAGTACCATATCGTTATGAATTATGATGATGTATATCTCTGCCATCAGTTTCAAAAACAAAAAACTATACAAACTGCTAAATAAAAAAATGGTATCTGAATGACAGGGAAAATGGGCCAACCACAAAAGTATACGAAACATAACTTAAACTGTTTTCATAACAACCCTGTACGAACCACAAACATCTGGAATCAGATATTGTCATAGAGTTGTCATGTCAGGAATAGAAAATTTTAATGCTTAAAACAAAAAATGCTACCTTCACAACAAGGCCTCCATATCCAGCCCTTTTCTGAACTGGTACAGCTTCAACCCTGCAAGCAAAACATATACAATTGGAGAATACTGCTGAAAGTTGTTTAACTGAAGAGTGCAATTATTGGCCCTGAAACGATACCAACTACTGGCAAGCTCTCACCAGACCCACACTTGTACATTAGATTAGTCATATCGTTGCTTTACCAACTACCAATTTACTAATCTATCTAGTCGAGATAAAAGAAAACCAACCAGACATGAACACTAGTCAGTACTGCATCACTCTTACACTTCACTAGAACTCAAAGGTATATAATGAATTCCCAGAACACTGGTATCAGGCCAAACCAACTATACTAAGTGACAACACTCAATCATCAATAGTTTTAATCACACATCTAAAATCAACTATAAGACAAACAACAAAAAGACGCATATAACCATGTTCCACTTCTAAACAACCACCCCTTTCTCCAGCAAGAAAGCTTCTATTAGAGTTGGACATAAGTCCAAGAAAAGAAAGAACGCAGCCTTTAACAAGAACCAAGAGAACAGGCTTTCATTTGCTGAACATAATGAATTTCACAGTAGTAAATTTATTGCCTCAAACATCCCATGTATTGATACTTCACAAACAACTTCAAACCTAACGTGAACTCATGGGAACAAAACTGCAGGATGGCCATAGAATTGTAACTCTAACCGGATCTTCCTTGTACAGCTTCTCATATCCGCATGAATATAGGTAACTATACCATCAGCAGAAACTGATTAACCACAAAAATATAGAGTAACTTTCCGCAAATGTTTTACTCGAAGATACGGGTACAGCAAGCATTGAATTAATCAGCAGCGGCAACCAAAATAGTGCCAACTCAGAATGATAAGAGTAGCATTACTATTATTGACCACCACTTGAAATTCCATGGTTTCTACAGGTTAAATCCCAACACCAAAATTGTATAGAAGCCTGGTTTGTTGAAATTAGACTCATGTCCCAGGTACAAGAACAAATAATTCCACAATCAATTATATGCGTACTAAAGCAGGAAACCGGAACTACTACTGTCATATATTAGCAGAGCAGAAGGGCAGTCATGCATCCTACATAAGCCCATCCCATATAAAATGCACAATCAATCAACAAAACTCAATGACCCAAGTGTAAAAGTGTTACAACTGAGTGAATAAACCAACCGGGCCTAAGCATGCAATATATACACAATCCAAATTTCTACAGATCTTTTCAAGTAGAAACAGATGTTTCCATGAGGAGGCCATCAGGAAAGGACATTTAAAACTGGTTTACAACAACTGATATGATGATTATAGCGAAAACTTGAGAATGTGGCCTAAAGAACTCTTCCACATTTTCAGAAGCAAGATTATACGCTTACAGTACTATGCAGGGCCTAGTTCAAGAACATTGTGCTACACTGACACTATGACAAACTTCTGAGTTCAATCGCTTCTTCACAATTGAAACGTTATCCAATCAATAGATGCAATCCAAAACTATTTTCTTAAGCAGTCTTTGTAATTTCAATGGCAGCAAACCAAAATATTTTGATGTGTACAAACATTAATACAGTTGGTCCCAAGACATGACATGGTACTGCTCAAACTAATTCCAGATGCCACAAACATAAGAGATGACATCTTAGCGAAACCAACCAAACACTTGCTACTCAGACCCCATTAAAATGATGAGCCTCATAAATAATATGCTCATTGATATCAAGCAGTCTATAGACACATCCAGAACAAAAATTACCTGCAGGAAATTCCCCAAACATTTATTTTCAATATAAATTTGGTACGATAAATTTGAAAGCAACTCATTAATTTAGTAATACTAAACAAAGAGTCTGAATTTATTTTTCTTCCTTGGAGAACAAAAGAGAAGAGAAGTTTACCTTGGAGTTGTCATATTCCTTGCCCTGCTTTGGCTGAAAGGTTTATTTCGAATAGGTGCAACAAAAGCCTTACGAGCATGCTCAGCAGCCAAGGGAAACTGGTTTCCCTGGAAATTTGATCTTCTCTTAGCAAGAGTAGCCTGGAAATTAGGAGATAAAATTATTCCCTGTCAAACTTATGTACAAGTACATCATCAACAGAAAAAGAAGTTTCATTTCAACTATGGAAAAGTCGGCATGTATTGAGTTAACACCTGTCTAAGTGAAGATCTTGAGTCCATGTAACTTCGCAACTTTACTGATTTATCTAAAGGGGCATTACTCATAATATTTTGACTTTTATTCTGCAGAAGATCACATAATCAAGGGACAAGTAAACATAATATCAGCACTTAATACAACTCAACAGTCAACAAGTTAGATAAAATTTGGAAAAAAATAAATTAATATAGAGAAATTACTTACTGGAAGTCTCTGCTGCCTCTTGGGTTTACTGGTGTTGTTTTTGGACATCTTGATAATATCATCTGTCAGCAATAGTACAAACCCTTTTAGCAATTATCATCATCAATATACAATATCAAAAATGAAAGAATATAGTATACACACCTAATGTCATGTCCATTTTCTTCTCTGTGATAGCAATTGCCTCCGTTGTTAATGGTTTAGTTGCCATCTGCAGAAAAAATTAGAGGCAAAATATCAACAAAGGAAGAATACCTACAAAATGTCTGGTAGTATGTTCCCTTCTAAATCTAGAGAGACTCTTAAAAGGCGTGCCCATTCAAAGTTTAGAAGCTTTTAACTGATTATATATTAATCTACGGATTTATCAATTCTACCAAACAGTATAAACTTAAAGGAGTTAAGTGGTGTTTGAGCCTAGTCCATAAATTCTCTTTTGTAACTTAGCTTTGTAGGTACAAAAAAGCCTTTTCAAAATCCACCAAATACTTGAAACCTGATTAATTCTTTTATACCACGAATACACTTAAACTTCATATTCAATACTACCAATTTCCAAGGAAATTTTTTAAAACCTATTTAAATATTAAACAAATTTTAAAAATCCCCATCAAATATCCCACAGATTTATAAAGACTTCTTTAAACCCCTATCCGTTTCAGACCTCCCTTATAAATCCAATATGTGCGAATTGAATACAACCCCTTAGACCAATAAGATTTCACCTCACTATTCCCGTCAATTTTACACATTAAATTTTACTTGTTGAGGCATAAATCAGTACCAAAACACCTAAAAAGCAGATAGATTTATAAAAACTTATCGAACAGCTAGCAACTTTTCCGACCCGAAAACATTCCAACAAATTGAATACAATCCATTACACCTTAACAAGATTGCACCTTGTTGTTCCAGTATCTTACCCCTAAATTAGAAGCAGAACACCTCAAATTTTCCAACAGATTTATAAAGACTTATCGAACAGCTAACGACTTCTTGACCCGAAAAATTCCAACAATCTCTAAACTGAACCCAACCCATTAAACGTAACAAAGATTGTACCTTTTTGTTCCACTATACTAAACCTAAATTAGTAGCAAAACACCTCAAATTTTCCAATATCAGCTATCGACTTTTCAACCCGAAAAATTCTAAAAATCACTAAATTGAACAGAACCCATTATAGCTAACAAGATTACACCTTGTTGTTCCACTATATTACACCTAGATTAGTATCAAAACACCTCAAAATCAAAAAACTATCGACTTTTCGACCCGGAAAATTCTATGAACACAACCCATTAAACCTAACAAGATTAAACCTTGTTTTCCCATATATTACACCTAAACTAGTAGCAAACACCTCAAACATCCCAATAACAGTTATCGACTTTTCGACCCGAAAAAATCCTAGCAATCTCTAAATTGAACATAACCCATTACACCAAACAAGATTACACCTTGTTATTCTACTCAATTACACCTTAATTAGCATCAAATTATCCAAAACAAAGACACAATCAAGTTGAAAGAAAATAAAAATTGAATCTTTAATAGATAAAATTAATCAAAACAAAGAAAAGATTGAATCTTTAAAAGAATAAACACATAACAATGAAAAAGAAAAGAAGGGGTGGTGATATTTTACCTGAATTTATGAGAATTGAAGAAATTAAGAGAGCTAGGGTTTGTGTTTGTTGATGATTTTAAAAGGGGGCGATTGAATTGAATTTATGTTAGAACTGTGCTTGTATTGTCGTGTATATATTTATAGGTCGTTAATAAACTTGTGAATTTTATTAAAATTATAATTCGATTATAATTTGATTCGATTGGAAGTTTTTTTTTTGAAATTAATAAAAATGGAAGTTGATTATATGGTCCATTTAATAAAAAAACTTTTTAATTTCCATCTCGACCACGATATGATTTGTAATAACTTTTTAAAAATTTGACTAGATTATATGTAGTACAATGTCCAAGTTATTTTTAATATTTTTATATAAATTTTGGTTATAAATATTTTAACTTATTTATTCAAATGATTAAATTTTATAAGTATGATGAGAGAGTTTAGGAACCGTTTATATAACACAATATTTCCGAGACGTTAAATTTATATTATAGGGGTTCAGATTGAAATATTTTTTTTTCTTTATGCTATAAATTTTTATATTTCTATGAAAATAAAAATGTTTTATTCCCGAAAAATTATAACAAAACCGAAAAAAACTTCAATCTTATCCCTTAAAATACAATTTTAAGAGTTTTGGAGTTATGGAGTTATGTGTTGGATAAGATTTTGAAAGGCATATGTCATAGCCTATTTGTTTATTCGAGAATTTAACTCAATTCAAATAAGAATGTAACAAGTAAATAGTAGATCTACCGTTAAAGAGATCTCGCAAAGTAACATCTGTCAAAGGATTCAGAAACAAGGTTCATCTACAGACTTGAGGAATTACTTCACTGGAAGAAGTTCAAGAAATTGATCAAGTCTCAGTGATATAAATCAAGATTGTGGATTTAATCTAGTGACAGAGATCTCGTCAGGGTATCAGATAATTACAGAGATTTAATCTGAAGAAAATCAAGTATCAAAGTCAAGACATGAAGAAACGTCACGAAAGTTAGTCACTCATAAACCAGACAGTACATCGAGTGTCAACATTGAAGTGGTGGAATTGATTTATAATTCTCAGTGATTTTCAGAAGAATGGCTGCTGTTCAAGATTAGTATTAATTCTCTATTAATTAATTAAGTCATATGGTTTAATTAAGAAAATAAATTATATCTGGAAAGATTAATTTATTGATTAATTGATTTAAATGATTAATTAATTCTGAATTAATATTCATAATTTTAGTTGAATTTAAATTCAATATTAATTCAGCAAGACAATCTTTTGTACTAGTATGACAATCGGTATGACAATCAATAGTCATACCGAAAGTCATGCCAGTTCATTTAATTGTCTTGCTGAAAGTCCTACCAGCTGTTGAGATTGTCTTGCTAGTTCATTCATTTGTCATACCGAAAGTTTTACCAGCTGTTGGGATTGTCTTGCTAGTTCAACCGATTGTCATTCCAGTTCAAGTGATTCTGTTGATTGAATTAAAAAGACAGAAGCAGTAGAAGACACAATCATCCAACAGAACACAAGTCAACCAACCAAGAACAAAAAGAAAAGAAGCAGACAATATTTCATCTTTCATCTGCAAACTTCAAGATTACAATTTCTAGTTTTAAAGTTAAATCCAAACAACTAGGAATCATTCTCTTGTTCTTGTGTAACTATCTAGCGGATCAAAATCCCTAGAACTTAATCTCAAATTGCGTTTAGCATTTGATTCTTTTTATTGCAAAAATAGAAAAAAGTTCATGTCGAATTTATTCTAGATTTGTGATAATTAATTTGAGATTAATCTCTTGTAATCGATATCGTTGTTGTAACACCTTTCAAGTTTAATAATATTTTTATTTAACTTGAATTTTGTTTCAATTTTTATTCCGCACTAAATTCGATTAAACGGTATAGTTTGTATTCAACCCCCCCCCCTTCTACAAACACATTGAGACCTAACAATTGGTATCAGAGCCTTCTGATTAACGAACAAATCAAGATCCTAGACTTTTGTGATTTTTCAACTCCTTGAATTTTTATTTATTCAAAAATTCATAATGACTTCAAAAAAACTTGGAACCGTTAAAATTCCACTATTTGATAAAGAAAATTATATTATGTGGAAGAAGAAGATGCTCTTGTTTTTACAAGTTGCAAATCCCAAATATCTGAACTTGTTAAAGAAGGGTCCAAAAACTCCGATGGTTATTGAACCAGAGGTGATAGTAGATGATGTTGTGATTACCAAAGTTAGAACCTATGCAAAAGAGCCGAAGAATTTTTCTCCTGCTGAAAAAGAAGAAGCCTCCTTGGATGCCAGCCTTCAGTTAATTTTAGTTGATTCCCTCGATCCCTTGATGAACAGACATGTGATGAACTGTAAAAATTCCAAACACATCTGGGAAACTATTGAGGTGATTAATGAAGGTACATAGGAAGTTCGGGAGAACAAGTTGGAGATCCTAACCTCTGAGTATGAACATTTTAAATCCAATCCAGGAGAAGGAATTACTGAAGTGTTTGAGAGGTACAATGCATTGATCAACAACCTGAACATAAATGGAAAATATTATTCAATCAGGGAGGTCAACAAAAAGTTCCTTTTAACACTGCCAACTCATCTTGAACATAGAATCACTGTCATAAGAGAAGCTAGAGATCTGAGTGAGATTTCTTTGGATAGACTTTATGGTGTGTTAAAAACCTATGAGTTGGAGCAGATTCAGCAGAAGGAAGTCTACGGGAAAGATAGAATGGTCAGCACATCTACTGCTCTTGTAGCTGAAGGTCAACAACAACAACAATCTCAACAGTCGGAGAGAATGGTACAGTTTTCCAAGGCTGAGGAAAATGTGTTAGTAGCAGAATATGATCCTCCTACTTCAAATCAATCCAGTGATGCTTTTTATTCCTTGGAAGAGCTGGAGCAATTGGAAGATGAGTCAATGGCCCAGATTGTCAAGAGATTCTCCAATGTCAGATTCAAGAGAAATCCCAAGTTCAAGTACAAGTCCAACTACAACAGATTTCAGACAGGTGGATCTTCATCCTCTAACACCAGTAGTGGTGGATACAAAACAGGGATGGTTGATCGGAGCACCATTAGATGCTATAACTGCAATGAGTTGGGACACTTTGCCACAGAATGCAAGAAGCCAAAGCAGGTAAGGAAGAACTCTTATGATTCAAATTAGAAGAGTAACTCTGAAAGGGCTTATCTGGCAAAGGGAAGAAGCTGGGATGATACTGATAGTGAAGATGAAGAAGATGAGAATCTTGCTCTTATGGCTATTGATGGAAAAGCTTCATCGTCAAGAAAAGTGGTAAAATTTACTGATGCTGAATTAATTTATCATCTAGGAGGTTCCTTAGATTGTGCTCGTCATGATAATGAACTGTTAAGTTAGCAGATCAAAGACCTTGAGAAAGAGGTTAATGAATTAAGACTTGTGCACATTAATCAAGACAAGTTAAAAGAACAAGTATCTTTTCTAGAGAATAGAGTTAACTGTTATAGACAACTCGAAACTATTCTCAAAGACAAGATCACCGGTCTTGAGACTAAGGTTAAGCCTACTACAATTCTTGTTCGAAGGCTAAAGAGTTCTACAGTAAGCAAGCTGTTAATCAAACATCTGGAATAGGTTATGATTACAATGCTGCTATTGGAGAATTAGGCATAGACTTCCCTCCTCATGTCTATGCTAAAGGTAGGGAAGTACCACTTTTGCTAAAGGGTGTTGATGAACCCCTCTATAAAAGATCAATTGCTGAACCATTTGATACGACCTCCTCTATTATTCAAGAAGAAATGCGTGCTGAAGATCTTGCTAATGCAAAGGTTGTTTCCAATTCAAGTGTGTCTAAAGTTCCTGTCAAAGTTCCAGTCAAAGTTGTGAAAGCAACTGAGACTAACACAGACACACATGAGTTGGATAACAAAAATGCCATGTCTACCATGCATAATTTGCCTGTTGTTAATCTCTCTCATAAAGCATGTGGTGTTTCTAATTATATGTCTTGTGCTTTCAATTTGATGTATGCTTATTTTAATGGTAAGCATGTTTCTAGTGATAAGACTACTCCTCGTTAACATGTGAATAATAAGAAGCATGATAGGTCTAAGACTGCTAGTCCTTCTAAGGCTAGAAAGGAGACATTTGTGCCTAAGCCTAAACAGAAATTTGTTAAGGCTGTTTACAAGGTCAAATGTCCAGTCATTGAGAAAGTTGAGAACATGAAAATTAAGAATGTTGTTTTGCCTGACAAAGGCCAATTCTACAAGTATGTCGGACCCAACCAAGTTTGAATTCCGAAGAAGGTCTAATCCATTTGAAGTGCAGGGCAGTAAACAGGTGGAACCGGCAGTGTGGATTCTTGACAATGGATCGTCAAGACATATGACCGGAGATAGAGCCCTGCTATCAAATGTGGTTGAGAAAGCTGGCCCAGTGATTACCTTTGGAGATAACAGCAAAGGTTTAACTGAGGGATATGGCTGTTTGCAAGCTGGAAATGTTATCATTGTACCCCTACATTAATACCCCTACATTAATATCCCAGTGATCGTTAGAGGAATTTGTTGAGCAAATTAATTCATCTGACAATTATACCTCTACATCAATATCAATATAATATTTAATTCACCTCGTCATTATTAATTTATTAAAAATTATCAATTTTTGTATAATTAATATGTGCATATATACCTATATATATAAATCAAATAATCATATTTTTCAGGCCTAAAAATTCATTCCAAGGGAAGAAATGTTGGTCCTAGCAAGTGCATTACTGTTTTGTCACGTTGGTTTTAAAATTTTATAGTGCAAGGTTGAATTTGGGATCTAGTGAATTTTTTGTTGACTCTGTATTTCATTTTTCAACTTTTATTTAACTGTCTAATACTCATTTTTAGGAAATGAGGAGCAGGGAGATGATGATGATACTAACTCCTTCACTGACAAACTACCTATATTTAAGCCAATGGTTTTTACATATTATGTTGAACAAGGTGGGGGATGCGATATTAATACACGGACTATGGCCATATAACAAAACACGTGACAAACTCATTCCATTGATAAACCGTGAACCAGTGAGTGAAGAAATTCATACTAAAATAGTGAAGATGCTCAATGCTAAGAAATGAATGGAATTTAGAGAAATCTATTGGAAGGCTATTTTTGGTAATTCAATGAAAGTTATGGTTCATGAGTTTCAAACTCACAACATATATCAAGGAAATATTATGAATTTGAACTATTGTCGTGATGTGGCAAGGCTTGCTTCCAAATTTCTTGTGGAAGAGGGCAATTACAACTTGCCACAACTTATACTGAGGTTCAAACAGGTATTATGTCAAAGGGTGAATATGGCGGGGCAAAAAAAACAAGTATATATATAATATAATATAGAGACACACATACATATACATACTCGTATATTTTTACTTGTCATCAATCTAACCTCTTCATGAAATGGCGAAATATTATATTAAATTCAATGAAATAAAAAATAGAATAAACTATTTATACAGATGTACGATTTATGTTGCAGTATTAATCATTCTATGACATATATCATATACTCCCACCGTCAAATAGGTTGTTAACATCGTTGTTAGACACATATATTAAAAAATTAATTATGTTGAAGAAAAATTAAGAAACCATGGGTAAATTTTGGAGCCATTATAAAAATAATAAGCTAGTTTAGAAAATATTAACAATCTGTTGGAAGATACCAATATAGAAAGTTATTGGGATGAAGACTATCATATATCATTCAGTGATACTGACGTCAATTACCTATGTGGTATGACTCAACAATCACATTTGTAACACATAAACACATCAAATAATTAAAAAATAAATTAATAAATATTTTATATTTAAAGTGATTGATATACATCATACACACGTAATCACTTGTATTTATTTTACTTTCTAAAAATTAACATATTACAAATATCATTTAATTACAAAATGGAAAAATATGTATATTAACAGAATTTATTACTTCTTGCGAATTCACCATTGCAAACATACATCAATCACTCGTGCTCATATGCATAAACAAATAAATTATTCATTTATTAGGTAACAACATAAATATATCGTCAAAAATTACGGCGAAAACAGTTTCAATTAGCAAAATCTATAGTATGCACGTGTATTGCACAGGCTATAAAGCTAGTTTATCCTTAAAATATTAACTGACTATTATACTTTTTTTATTAAAATATAATCACGGGATTTTCACAAATAATAATTTAAGCTTCTTTTAAAAGAAATTCGAATAACCAACTTTTTTAGAGGTCAAGTTAAGTAAATGGAATTTCTGGAAAATCACAAATAAAATTGTTTTATGTAAAATTTCTTTAACAATTGATATTTAAACTTAAGGTTTGAAAATTTGACTACTTGATTTTTTTTAATATTTTAATTCACTCAAACTCACAAGGTCGTTTCAGAGATAGTGTTACATAAATTTGGCTTTGAGGTAAAAAACTTCATTGTTCATAAAACCAAACCAAATAGAAGATCACAATATAGGCAGGTACTAGGAGCTAAGAGGTGTTCTATAATAGTTATGATCAAAATTAAATTTTGTGCAGTCGGATGAAAAATTCAATACAAAGTTAATACCACAAACAATTTCTTAAGAGGTGATTATCCCCGTATCAAAAGATTTAAGATTTGTGTGGAGCTCCTCCCATATATATTACACCATTTTGGTGGACTCCACAATAAATACTTAAAAGAGCTAAAGAGAGAAAACATAGTGTGTGGAGTGAAAATGATGAATTACTTGGTTAAGTTCACTGCAAAGCTCAACAACATAACCAACCTTAGGCCTTTTGGAGGTGATGGCTCTTAATTTGTTTGTTCATTTAAGGTTTGACTTAGCCTTTAAATTTTTCTTTGACATGTATATATACTTGTGTATTAGCTTTGTTAAAATATTGAAATGTAGGTTTTAGATGGCATGTACAAACTGTGATGGAATCAAGACCAAGTATATTCATGTCATACCAAATCAAAATTGGCCAAACGTTCGAAATGCACCTAGTGGTGCACTTAAGGTCAACCTCTTCTTTCTTTGTTTTTCATGTTTTGTTTATTGAAAAATTTATATTTTCATAAACATGTTTTTTCTTTTGTATAGTGTGATACTTGTCAAAAGGTGGGCAATGTGATTATTGATACAAATGTTGTCAGGCCATTTACTCAAAAAATGAGTGTCCAACATGGATACACACCTCTTTTGCAACTCAAGTGCACTAGCTTTTCACCCCTCAAGTGCATTTTTGGAGGATTTTGGAGTGGCGACTCAGTGGTATATTTTCATATTTCCTGTAATGATAATACTATGATTTAGACTTCTAATTTTACTTACTTATTTTTGTTTGCATTTATGAAGTGAAGATAAGTCATTCAATAGCATAGACTTATTAGGAGAATAATATGAACTCTATGATGATGAAGGGGGCTTGGAGGTTGGTATCAACCAACCTCATGTTATCTTTGAACTTCTTCAAAATAGCAAAGCCAAGAAGGACCGTCGGGAAAGCTCAACAATCAATATAAGACTATTGAAGTGATGTGTTACTACATGTACTGTTTAAGTTCACGTAGTCTTTAGTTTCTCATGTCACTTTGTTAATTTTGGTTGGCCAGTTGGAGCTAAGGTAATTAACATTTAACGTTCAGCCTTTTACTCTTTCTTGATCCTAACATCTTCTATTATCTTACAATCTCCGCTGCTACTATATATATAATAATTCCTGTAACCAAGTATCATGTAAAATCTAGACTATAATCAAAGTAGGAAAAAAATGGTTACTGACTGACTACCAATACTAAATAGGCAAAGACACTTTAACGAAACTATAATGAATGAACTGTGTAATCATGTGAGTATCTTCATACAAAACTAAGCTTTGGAAACATAGACCATAAGTTTACTTTAAACTGAATTCTAAACAAACATCTTGACTTGCTTGTCCCTTCGAAACTTCTATCAATGAATTTTACATGTCTTTTTAATTACCATTCTCCTTTCAATTTATACTACAAATGATGGTACAATATTATAGTAGAGGAAATGCTAAAGTACCAAAATTATAACAATTATGAACCATTTGGATTTACAACAATCTCACTAATTAAAATATCACATAGAGTCATGTTATTGGTGTCACGTCATTCAGAGATTAGTTTTGTTACCTAATTTGGGACAAGTATGGCAACAATCTCATTGCTAGGACTATGATTCATCAAATTACCTTGGCCTACCGATTGAGAAAGTAAATCAAAAATCGCGGCCTTGTAAAATCTCATCCATACTTCATCCTGATCTTGACATCTTCTATTATCTTACAATCTCCACTGCTACAATATATATAGTAATACCTATCACCAAGTAACATATAAAATCTAGACTAGAAAGCATGAAAGAATTGGCTAATGACTGATTACCTATACTAAACAGTCAAAGACGCATTGATGAAACTACGATGAATGAACTGTTCACTCTTCTTTAAACTAGTGTTCGATATTCTGATTTTGTAACTCCCACGTAGCACCCGTAGTACAGTCATCTGTGATATAACGACAACATGAGTTTTTGTGTAGTAACAAATTATTTTATCACTTTAAGTGATTTATAGTCCGTGCAATGCACATGCATACTCTAAATTGTGTTAATTGAAATTATTTTTGCTGTAATTATTGACGATATATCTATGGTATTACCTAATGGATCAATAATTTATTTGTTTATGCAGATGAGCACGAGTGATTGAGATATGTTTGCAATGGTACATTCGCAGAAAGTAATAAATTATGTTAGTATACATTTTTTGCCAGTTCGTAATTAAATGGTATTTTTAATGTGTTAATACTTAGAAAGTAAAATGCGCTTAAGTGATTATGTGTGTCTGATGTATATCAACCACTTTAAACATAAAATAATTATTAATTTATTTTCAATTATTTAATGTGTTTATGTGTTAGAAATGTGATTGACGAGTCGTACTATATAGGCAATTGACGTCAGGATTGTAAGTTTACCCACTGAATGACATATGATACTGTACGTCCCAATAACTTTCTATTTTTGGACAAATTGTTAACATTTCCTAAAATAGCATATTATTTTTGTAATGGTTCCAAAATTTACGTTCGCTTTCTTAATTTTTCTTCAACATAATTCATTTTGTTACCTCTATGTCTAACAACGATGTTAACAACCTATGGGACCGGGGGGGTATATGATATATGTCATAAAATGATTAATACTGAAGTATATAAATCGTACATATCTGTATAAATAGTTTATTTCATTAAATTTATTAAAATATTTTGCCATTTCATTATATTGGGACGAGGTTAGATTGATGACAAATAAGAATATACGAGTATGTATGTGTGCGTGTCCCTGTATAAATATATATATATATATATGTATTGCATGTATGTATGTATGTATATATGTATATATGTATGTATGTATGTATGAACATGTTAATTATACAAAAAATGATAATTTTTAATAAATGAATGACGAGATGAATTAAATATTATATAAAAATTAATGGAGGGTTATAATTGTCATATGAATTAGTTTGATCAACAAACCCCCCTAATGATTTTAACAATCTATGGGATGGTAGGAGTATATGATATATGTCACATAATTATTAATATTGAAGTATAAATCGTACAGATGTGTATAAGTAGTTTATTTTATTTTTTATTTCATATACTTTAAAATAATATTTGGTTATTTCACTATGTTGGTGGACGATATTAAAATTGATGATAAATAAGAATATATGAGTATGTGTGTATGTATGTACGTGTGTATTTGTTGAACTTATATGTGTGTATGTGTGTGTCTGCATGCATGTATTATATGTATATATGTGTGTGTATTTATTGTATTTATGTATGCATGTATGTACAGTAAAACCTCGATAAATTAATACTCGATAAATTAATAACCTCGATAAATTAATAATTTCTTGTAACCCCGAGCCGGGCTTTCTTGTAACCCCGAGCTAGGCCCTCTATGCTAAATTAATAATTCGCTAAATTTATAAGATAATAATTTTTATTAATGCATATAAGTCCCATATAATATATAAATTAATAATTGCATATTACATCAAAATTATAGATTTCTAGTTAACACTTTTATAGTAATTCTCAATTGTAACATGCTTCTTTTTAAAATTGATGTCGCCTTGTACTTCATCTTGAATCTTTCTTACTGCATTGGGGAGCTCTGTCGTACTATGTTCATATTACAAGAGGAAATTACGTAATGTAATTGTTGCTTAAGGACATCTTTTCGTGAGACTGGCTCCAACTGTGTACTTAGTTAAATAAGGTCCATTTTATTATTGTGGTAAATAGGACCAAGGCTAGTCTAGAAAAGATAGGGCCCTAGCTTGAACCATTTTGAGAACTTCAACACATTACATAATCTAATTAAATAAGTGAATCTTTTCAATTTACTTAAATTCATAAATATTTCTTAATGTTATTTTAAGTATTTAATAGATGAAAATAAATTATTATTCAGAGAATTGTATATATTATAAAATTTTATATAATATATCTCAAAAAATTAATAATTATTAATATATCGATGAATTAATAAATTAATAATTTATCGATATATTAATATTTCGATTAATTATTAATTTTTCATGGTCCCACAGTTATTAATTTATCGAGATTTTAGCGTATGTATGCACATATTAGTTGTAATATCCGGAATATATCGTTTAATTATTTTTATTAATAAATAATTATTGTGTGATTATTATGTGAATTTTTGATAAATTATCTGATGATTGATATTGATATTTGGATGTTTATATGTGATAAAGTGTAAGTATTTTAATTTTAACATGTCGAGAATAAAGTGTAGATAATTATGGTATTTTTATGGTAATTTTTGGATTGTTATATGATTTTACTTGGATATATATGTTTAATAATTATCTTCTATATAATTGTGAAACTACTTTATAAAGCCGGGAATCGTCCAACTTCAACCGTTTTTGCGTTTTTACTATTAGGTCACACACACTGTAGAGGGTGGTTGAATACAGTGTTTACTACAATCAAATCGAATATAAGAACTCAAGTAACAGTACACAGATTTTATTCAACACAATAAACTCTGTTACAAAGAACTGTTCTCTCTCAGTGATGAACAAATTATCACCAGAGCTGCTAGGATTATAATGAATAATATTCTCGATTAAGATAACACTTTTTGTGTAAACCCTACGTCTGTGTTTATATACTACACAGTTACAAGATAATCTTCTAATTGATATCGAATATAATTCTGCTTCCTAATATATATCAATCAATTATCTTTTCTTCCAAGTATTATATTCTTCATAGAATTCTTCTCCATGCATATCTCTTCTTGTTTTAGTCTTGATCTTCTTTCCTTTCAATCAGCCGCCTTCCTTATCTGAAAGTCTCCTTAAGTCCTGATATTATCTCCTGATAAATATCTCCTGATAACTTAAGTTCTGATAACTTAAGTTCTGACTTCAGTATAAGTACTGATTTCCTGTTAAGTCCTGATTTGTCCTGTTAGTTAAGATCTGAAATTAAACACAAATCATCATTAGACATGACATCACAAATATATCTAACAATCTCCCCCAACTTGTAAATTAGCATAATATACAAGTTTAACATATATTTGATGATGTCAAAAACAATAAGTACAAATGCATGAGAATTTGACTAGATAACTACAACTTACAGTCCTTGTAGCTTTACCATCCTTAAAGTCTGATTTCAGCTTCAGTCTGTATACACTTCAAAATTTAAACAGTTGTAGATCTTTGACTTGGCTTCAATTTCTGATCTCTTTGATGTCAGGAGTTATTCTGAGATAATTCTTCAACAGACTTCTCTCAGCATATTCAAGTTCATTAATCATCCTCATTTTTACTTCTTTAAGCTCTGCAGTATCTTCACCAGTTTGGAAGATAGCATATCTGAGATCATTTATCTTTGCTTTCCTTATATTCTGATCCAGTCTGATTACAAAGGCTTTATCAGACTCTGGATTGAATTCAAGTCCCTTAATACCAAGATAGGTATTGATCTTTGCAGTATTAGGCTTCATTTCAACAATTTCTCCACTGTGAGATCTGTACTTAGGACGGTATGGGCTGTCAGACTTTACAGAGTAAAGCCTCTTCTGTCTTTGAATATTTGATTTTAAATAACCTGCAGCACCATCTGTTGATTTGTTTTTCACTTGAAGTAGAAATAGAACATGTTCCAGTTCTTCAAAATACTTCAATGGAATAACATTCTTCCTGATCTGGAATACCCTTCCATCTATCATAAAGTATAACATGACATCTTCTTTCAACACAGAATGGTAAACCATTTGTACAGATTCAAGTTGATTCAATCTCTCAAGAGTTGCACCTACTCATGGTTCACTTAAGGAAGTTGGATCATTGGTAGTGTTGTGTATTCTCTTCTCTTTAGAACTACCCAATCCTGATTTGTCTCTTGCTTCCTTTCCTTGAACAACCCTTACTTCAAAACCACTTGATGTAGTCTTCAAAGGTTGAGTCTGTTGAGCTTTGGTGAATCCTGGTAGTAGCATCTTTGCAGGTTTAACATGAGCAATATCAGAGGTTTCCTTTTCCTTATCTTCTGATATCAAGCCAACTTGGGCTATGTCAGAGGTTGCTTGCTTCACTGTCATATCAGAACTTACTACATCTTGACTCTGAACAACTTGAGACATGTCAGAGGTTGGTTGAGAAATCTTCCTTTTCATCAGAGTAAGACTAGCATCTTCATCAGATATTTCTTCATCCATGACTGGCAAGTATACCTTTACAGGTTCATCAACTTTTTCTTTGCCCTTGGATCTTTGATCTACCTCCACTTGTGATTTGACTTTGGTTACCTCAGAATTTGTCCTTTCCTTAATCACAATACCCTTAGGTTTCAGAAGTTTCTTTTCAACAACAGAAGCTTTAGATTTGGAGTTGACTTTTTCTGCTTTAAGTCTAGCTTCTTCTTCCTTTAAACTTTCAAAGTCCATTCCAGGATTTTCTTTAAGAAATAATCTCTTTAAAATTTCTTCATCAAGCTCTAGATGTCCAGTAGAACTTATCCTTTTACCAGTATCAGAACTTATTCTTCTCCCAGTATCAGAACTTATTCTTTGACTTGTAGTTCCATCTTTGCTTGATGAAAAACCTTTGCCTTGACCCTGACCTCTACCCATTCCGGAGTTTCCCTGGTCATCTTTTCCATCATCCTTTCCCTTCAGTGTTTGAATAGATTTGTATTTGGACTTAATCACTTTCTCCTCCTTTTTGGCATCAGTAGGTAAAAGAAGAGAGACAAGCAATTCCACTGAGGATTGGATCTCATTGAGTTGAGTTTGCTGAGAAGTTTGATTCTTCAGAATTTCAGAAATCTGATATTGTTGCTTCTCCTGAGTCTTTTCAATATACCCAATTTGGTCAAAGGCCGGCTTGAAAAATCTAGTCTTTTCCAATTTTATATTCATATCTTGCTGGATCAGAGATTCTTGAATTTTATTCACCTTGTCATGAGTTATGGAGTGTTGACCTTGAAGGTGCCTAGTACTCATTGCAGTAACTCTAAGCTGCGCCTTAAAATCATCATTTATCAGCATTTCATCAGCTTTGGCAAGGTGCTCATCAAGAATTTTTTCAGAAGGAACAAAAGTAAATGTGTTCCACTCCTTAGTCCACTCATTTCCTCTAGGAGTTTCACTCCAAGGTACTGGTGCATCATTTCTAACAAACTTCTTGATTAAATCAGCTTTACATGGAGCTTATTGAGGTGCATGTCCAGATGGACCAGCTGTATCAGCATCTATATTTGTAGCAGCTTCACCAGTATTTTCAGCATTTGCAGCATCAGAACTTACAGAGCCTGCAGCATCAGCATCCTCTGATAGAATCACAGTATGTGAGGCTATAGAGATGTCAACATCATCCTCTAAATTTTGATCTGCAACCAAGTTCTGATCAACATCCAAATTTGGATGCCCACCTAATATCTAAGCTTCAGGATCTAGATTCAGAATTGGTATTGTTGGAATATCTGCATTGAAATCAGCATCCAAAATTGGTGTTGGTGGTGGAGTGAGTTGAGTTGGTGGAGCTTCCAAGTACAGAACCTCAGGCACAACCAAGTTGTCAATATCAATTTCATCACTTGTACCTGAGTCTTCAGCATGTACTGGATCAATTATAGGAGACACAGGAGGTGTAGGCACTTGCTCTAGAATATCCTCTTGCTCTTGAATAAGAGACTTTTGAGCTTGAGTGAAGTCTGATTCAGCTGTGGGAAGTAATTCAATAACTATAGGTTCTGTTGGGATCAGAGATTCCTAACCCCCTTCCTTAGTTGCTGCTTCCAGGATTTCTTCAGAGTGTGATGATTCACTTACAGCCCTCTTGGCTCTTTGCTTTTTAAGTCTCTTTGAAGGTGGAGAGATTTTGGGAGCTTCATCAGAATACATCTTTCTAAGCCTTTTGGGAAGCCTAGAACTCCCAGTTTCAGTATCTTTCTGAGAAGAGATCTTTTCAGCTTCTACAACAACAGGTTCTGATATTGGAACCTGTTCCTCATTGTCTGACTCATCTCTCAAAACAATTCTCCTTCTTTTCTGTTGAGACTGGGGTACTATCTTAGTCCTCTTGGGTTTGGAAGATGAAGGCTTCACAGAATGTGCTGAAGGTTGAGGTTAGGATGACTATGTTGGTTTGAAATATGTTCTGATGGAGGGTTGATTAGGTTGAGGTTGGTGAGAGATGGTAGGTTCTGATGGCTGTTGAGTTGGCTGTTATGTGTTGGTGGATTGAACATCAGGGTAAACAGATGTGTATGTTTGTGGATCAGCATTTACTAAGATCTGTTTTACTGACTGAGGAATCTGTAAGGATCTCAACACTTGTTTCTTATTGTCAGCATTTAACAAATCATTAAAAGCCCTTTTTGCAAGCTTAAAGGGTGGAATTAAATCACTGGTAGGTTGGGGTTCATCAGCACAACAGAAAGTATATATAAGCTGACAGAATCTAGCAAAGTATACTACATTCCTATCCTCTGTCATCCTATCCCTTATGAAACCTAGCACATCACTTGCAAAATCAAAATGAGTTTGATGAATAAGGGCATACTCGATTTGCTGACTCATGTTGGGAATAGCATCAAAGTTGGAGCATTTATTGGCGAATGCCTTAGTGATACAATCAAAGAAAAAGCTCCATTCATTTCTGATATATGGTCGTTTCAGTTGACCCAGCTTTCCCAAACTTTGCTCATAGCCCAAACTTGCCATAAGCTGCTGTAAAACCGGCTCCTCCACTGTTGAGAATGTGCAACCTTCAGGTAAGTGGAGAACTTTACGAACTGCTCCAGGAGTAACAACATGCTCGACATCTCCTGATGTGAAAATAATGCTTGGAGTACCAGTAGCACCACCATCATCAAATAACCCAGTTCGCCAGAACGTAATCACTTGTTTGCTTGAAATAGATTGAGGTTGGGTCAAAGCATACCCAATCTCACTATTGGCTAAGAAATCTTGCAAAAAGTGCAGATCTGATGGAGCTTCAACCTTGTTCAGGATTGTAACATAATTATTTGGTACAAACTTGGCTCCATCAACAAATAAATCCTTGGGCGCCATCAGAAATAAGTGAGAAATTAGAGTGCCTGTAAGGTGTTTGAGAAAATGTCTGTAAAGAAAACCGTCAGAAAATGTGAAAGAGAATAAGAAAAGAGAGAGAGTGAGTGGAATAAAAATGAAAATAAAAGATTTGAAAATATTTTATCTCTTTTACTTAGACACCCCACGTGACAGCAGTTAATGAGAAGTAGAACAGACCTTTACACCTGTCAGACATGCAGCAGTTAAGGCAAAAGTTAATGGGCACGGTAAATAAGTAATGATTACTTTGCACGTTCAGTTTTTCAAAAAAAACTGTTCCCACTAAACAAATGATTATTACTGCTTTATCTCACATAAACCAATATTCTGAAAAATATGACCGTTCAAGAATGACTTAAAAGTAAACCAAGTAAATAAATACTGCCACGTCAGCATCAGAACTTGATTATTATCAGAATTTAAAAGTCATCAGAGTATGGCTTCTTAACTTGAAAAGTGAATGTTTATTTCTGTTATTCTTCACACAAATACTGATATGGGTACATCAGAACTTAATCATCAGAACTTCCATCAGAACTTGTCCTCGGAATTTATGCAACTGACACTTAAATTGTTCATCTAAAACAACATTGATCACCACAGTAATGTTCATCATTCATATGGAGTGTAAGTGTGTGCATTAAGCTAAATATCAGACAAATAGTAAAGTCTGATTCACTTCAGTACATCTTAGAAATAAGGCATAACTAAGAACTTTGCTCAAAATCTATCATTAGTCTGAAGTCTACTATAGAATGAGTTCATGCATGAGTCCATCTCAACTGTTTTGTGCTCATTTTATGCATCTTTTGAAATTCCTTTTTACAGTGGCTTCTCAGTGTAAGTGAATCACAACTGCTTATCAGAATTTATGTTATTATCAGTGTATTTCTCCAGTAATCAGAGAATATGAAAAGTCACCAAGAAAAATTTATTTTGCTTTTCTAATGCATATTACTTAATACCAGTAATACATTTGGGTCTTTTCTTCCACATATACTTTTCTCTTGATCTCAAAGGAGTACCTGATATTTCTTTTCTTTTCTTTTTCTTTTGATAAGTGAGGCTTATCAGCACTTAGTACATCCATCAGATTTATTAACATCAGAACTTAACAGATAAGAAGCACTATTCTAGTTTTTGACTTAGTAAAAAGATACACAAAGTAAACTTTAACCAAGCTCAATATCAGAATTTGCTTGTGTTAACAGATTTCCACGTAAACAATTACTTCAAACATGGGATCTTTGGTATATTAGAGACTACTAGGTCAGCATCTAGCACAGTAATCCTCATTGGATATAATAGTCACGGAAACATTCATATCACTATCAGAGTATAGAATTACACATCAGACAACAATCAGCACTTAAGAAAATTTCAATTTAAGCACATAATACACAAAGATAGTAATATCTGTAAAATACTGATCATAAAGTCTGATGTATCAGAACATAAACTAAGCAGACTTAGAGAAAGAACCTGAAACCATTTCAAGTTCATTTACCAATCTTGTAAAAGTAGCTTCACATAGTGGTTTTGTGAAGATATCTGCTAGTTTTTGATCTGTTGGAACAAAATGCAATTCCACTGTACATTCATCCACATGTTCCCTTATGAAGTGGTACCTAATGCTGATGTGCTTTGTCATTGAGTACTGAACTGGATTACCTGTCATAGCAATAGCACTTTGATTATCACAGTAAATAGGGATTTTAGAATATGTTAACCCATAATCCAGTAACTGATTCTTCATCCAAAGAATTTGTGCACAACAGCTTCCTGCAGCAATGTACTCTGCCTCTGCAGTTGATGTGGAAATTGACTTTTGTTTCTTGCTAAACCAAGAAACTAATATGCATCCAAGAAATTGGCAGCTTCCACTTGTGCTTTTCCTGTCAATTTTGCACCCTGCAAAATCTGCATCTGAGTAACCTATTAGCTTAAATTCTAATTCCCTAGGATACCACAATCCTAGATCAGCTGTACCCTTAAGGTACTTGAAAATTATTTTCACAGCTGTTAAGTGAGGTTCTCTTGGATCTGCTTGAAATCTTGCACAAAGACAGGTATCATACATGATATCAGGTCTACTTGCAGTTAGATAGAGTAGTGAGCCAATCATACCTCTGTAATCAGTAATATCTACTGATATACCAGTATCCTTATCCAATTTTATTGCAGTGGCCATGAGAGTGGATGCACTTGAACAGTCTTGCATTCCAAATTTCTTCAACAAATTTCTGCTGTACTTAGATTGACAAATAAAAGTTCCTTCTTCATTCTGCTTGACTTGAAGGCCCAGAAAATAGCTAAGTTCTCCCATCATACTCATTTGATATCTTGACTGCATGAGCTTGGCAAACCTTTTGCAAAGTCTGTCATTTGTAGAACCAAAAATGATATCATCAACATATATCTGCACCAAAAGTAAGTTATTTCCATGGTTGAGATAAAATAATGTTTTGTTAATAGTCCCTCTGTTAAATCCACTTTCCAGAAGAAACTGAGCTAATGTCTCATACCATGCTCTTGGAGCTTGCTTAAGGCCATAAAGTGCTTTATCAAGTCTGTAAACATGATGAGGATATTTTGAATCTACAAAACCTGGAGGTTGTTCAACATATACTTCTTTTTGTGAGCATCATAAGCCAAAAATATCCTTATGGCTTCCAATCTAGCAACTTGTGCAAATGTTTTATCATAATTAATTCCCTCCTGCTGAGAATATTATTTTACAACCATCCTTGCTTTATTCCTTGTAATTATGCCATCACTATCAGTTTTGTTTCTGAACACCCATTTTGTACCAACAACAGATTTGTTCTTTGGTATTGGCACTAGGGTCCAGACTTTATTTCTTTCAAATTCATTTAACTCTTCCTGCATTGCTTGCACCCAATCAGCATCTTGAAGAGCTTCTTCCACTTGATAGAGACATTCATTTGATGTTATTGTTCTAGTTCTGACACCTGCTTCAGGATCTCCAATAATCAAGTCAGGTGTATGTGCTTTAGTCCACTTCCTTGCAGATGGAAGCTGATCTCTAGAACTGGATGCTCCCCCATGATCCATGTTGTCTCCATCAACATTTTCTGATGCTCCCCCTGAATTTATGCTCTCTGAGTTGGATTCTTCAGAATTTGAGTTTCCAGAATTATCAGAACTTGGCCCATCAGAACTTGAAGAGTCTGTTCTAGGTTCTGATGCACTTGAGATGTGGTTGGATCTTTAATATGCTCCCCCTGCACATGTGCATTTTCCTTTGACGCAGTCACCATAGTTTCAATAACATCAGAGTTCGACCCATCAGAATTTGCAATATCAGGTGTTAGACTATCAGAATTTACAGAATCAGAATTTAACACTTAATTCTCAAATCTCAGCTGATCATGATCATTGAAATCTTCAAGTCCAGTAATCTTCTTATCATCAAAAGAGACATTGATAGATTCCATGACCACCCTTGTTCTTAAATTGTAGACTCTGAAGGCTTTTGTGGAAAGTGGATATCCAACAAAAAATCCTTCATCAGCTTTTTGATCAAATTTGGATAGTTGTTCAGGATGAGTCTTAAGAACAAAACACTTGCATCCAAATACATGAAAATACTTCAGATTTAGCTTATTTTTCTTCACCATCTCATATGGTGTCTTTTCATGCTTGTTGATAAGTGTTGCATTCTGAGTAAAACAAGCAGTCTACACAGGTTCAGCCCAAAAGTAGGTTGGTAACTTTGCTTCATCAAGCATAGTTCGTGCAGCTTCAATAAGATTTCTATTCTTTCTCTCAACAACTCCATTTTGCTGTGGAGTTCCAGGAGCAGAGAATTCTTGCTTTATTCCATGGTCTTTGCAGAACTCTTCAACGATCAAATTCTTGAACTTAGTGCCATTATCACTTCTTATAATTTTCACAGAGTCTTTGACCAATTTATCCAGTTTCTTGACATGATCAATCAAGATAGATGCAGTTTCACTTTTTGTGTGCAAGAAATACACCCATGTGTATCTGGTGAACTCATCCACTATGACCATAACATATTTCTTCTTTCCAATAGACATGACATTCACTGGACCAAATAGATCCATATGTAGTTGGTGTTAAGGCTCATGAAGAATTGAAGATTCAGTCTTGCTCTTGAATGAATTTTTTTTTTGTTTTTCCTTCTGACATGAATCACAAAGGCCATCAGGAGCAAATACTGATTTTGGTAGTCCTCTCACAAGATCTTTCTTGACTAGTTCATTTATATTGTTGAAATTTAAATGAGAGAGTTTCTTGTGCCAATTCCAGCTTTCTTCAATTGATGCTCTGCTTAACAGACAGATTGCAGAACCATTAGAACTTGTTGAAAGCTTGGCTTCATAAATGTTACCATGCTTGTATCCCTTCAGAACAACTTTGCCTGTAGATATGCTTACAACTTCACAGTGTTCTTCAAAGAAATCCACATGATAACCTATGTCACAGATTTGACTAACACTCAGCAGATTGTGTTTAAGTCCTGAGACTAGAGCTACTTTTTCAATGATGACATTCCCAAGATTGATATTGCCATATCCTAGAGTTTTTCCCATGTTGCCATCTCCATAAGACACTCATGGGCCAGCTTTCTCCATAAAGTCTGATAGCAGGGCTTTATTTCCAGTCATATGTCCTGAACATCCACTATCCAGAACTAGGATGTTTTTCCTGTTGCCCTGCAATCACAAAGACCACTAATGATTAGTTTTAAGGACCCAGACTTTCTTGGATCCTTTGGCCTTATTAAGTTTGTTAACATTTGCAGCGAATTTTACATCAAAGTTTATGTTAACATTTTTTTATCAGAATTTACAGTATCAGATTTTGCATCAGAACTTACACTAGGATGAATTAAAGCAACTTTCTTCAAAGAAGGTTTTATTTGATAATAATCATAGTATAAACTATGATATTCCTTACAAGTATAAATGGAATGCCATAAACTACCACAATGAAATCAAGGATTTTGTGGCCTATATCTAACACACTGACTCTTAACTTCTGATTTTGAAGGTAAGGAGTTTATGTTTTTATTCTTCTTGCAAAAAGATGCCAGATGGTTAGAATTTCCACAGTTATAACATTTCTTTCTAGGAGCATTAAGAACAGGCTTATAATCATTGCTTTTATTCACACCTTCCTTTCCATTCCTATTTTTCGTAGGTGGCTTTACCTTGTTAACATTCTTAACTTCTTTCAGCTTATGCTTAAGCTGCTTCTTTGTCATTAAGCCTATGTTAACTTCAATTGGCTTATCCTGTTTCAATTTGTCAGAAGTTAAATCTGTCTTAACTTCTGTCTCAGTATCTTTCATCTTTTCAGAATCAGACTTTACAGTTTTAGCTACAAACTTAACATAATTTATCTTTGGCTTAACAGTTTGCTTAACAATAGTTGGCTTAATTTCTACAGTTCCCTTATCATTCTTATCATCTCCATAACCTAAGCCCTCTTTCCAGTTTCCACTACTTAGTATATCCTGAGTTGTTCTACCAGAGTTAGTCCAAGTCCTGATAATCTCTCTTTCCTTTTCTAACTCAGTTTTTAGAGATTGATTCAATTTTAACACTTCATCCCTAACATAAAAGGCTTCATCTCTATATTTCTGAGTTTGATGGAACATGACTAACTCTTTTTCTAAATAATCATTCCTCTTTTTATAAGCAAGATTTTCAGAAGTCAATCTTTCACATGTTAAATTTTGATCTCTATAGCTAATGAACATGGGTTTAAGATATCTTCTCAACTCAGTAATATCATCAGTATGAAAGGCATAAGTAGTTTGAGGTACCTTTAACTCAGCAGCATCAGAACTGCTATCAGCATTTGCCATCAAGGCATAGTTTTCCTCATCTTCAGAATCTGAAGTGTCTGTCCGGCTTTTCATCTTTGTGACAAGAGCCTTGCCTTTGTCACTCTTCACTTTCTTGCAATCAGGAGATATGTGGCCTTTCTCACCACAGTTGTAGCATTTAACATTTGAGTAATCTCCTCTGTCAGACTTTCCCCCTTTACCTTCAGATTTTCTGAAACCTTTCTTATCAGAACTTGCACCTTTCCTGGAAAACTTCTTTCCCTTCCTGAATTTCCTGTATGCAATCCTTGTGATTCCTTTCACCATAAGAGCACACAGCTTCATCATCTCTTCATCAGGGTCCATCTCAGGTAAACTTTCAGTTTCTAAGTCATCATCATTATCAGAACTTGATGACTCAGTATCAGACTTTGTGATGAGAGCTTTTCCCTTGCCTTTCCTTGAGGCAGCTGCTTTAGGCGATTCCTCCTCAGCCGTAAGAGCAACTGTCCTTGACTTTCTTCCATTCATCTTGCTTCTTTGTTCCATCTCAAGTTCATGAGCCTTGAGCATCCCATAAATTTCATCAAGATTTATTTCATTAAGAGCATAGTTGTCTCTTATAGTGGTGGCCTTCAGATACCAACTTTCAGGAAGAGCTAACATGAATTTAAGATTTGAATCTTCAAGGTCATATTCCTTGTTCACTAGTGACAAATCATTCAAGAGTTTGACAAATCTGTCATATAAACCAGTTAATGACTCATCTGGCTTTGAGTCAAAGTGCTCATACTCTTGAGTGAGTATAGTCTTCATGTTCTTCTTAATTGAATCAGTTCCCTGACATCTTATCTCCAAGGCATCCCATATCTCCTTTGCAGTCTTGCAGTTAATTACCCTGTTTGACATGACATTATCAATCGCACTATGCAGCAAATGTCTTACCTTTGCATCCTTTGCAATAGATGAGATATCTTCAGCTGTGTATTCACTTTTCTCCTTTGGTACAGTCTGTGCTGGTTGATCTGCAACTATAACAGAGAGCTTGGTTGGCTTATGTGGTCCTTCATTAATTCTGTCAAGGTATTCTGGATCTGTGGCTTCCAGAAACATAGTCATCCTCACTTTCCATATAGGATACTCAGATGGTCTCAGTATGGGAACCCTAATAGTCTCATATCGACTATGGATTTGAGTCTTTAGAGTTTCTTTAGTATTGGTGGGCTTGATTGGAGTTTCTGCTTCTTTAGACATGATTGTATTTGGATCTTAAACTGTATATGTGTTAACAGATAGGCTCTGATACCACTTGTTAGGTTACACACACTGTAGAAGGGGGTTCAATATAGTGTTTACTACAATCAAATCGAATATAAGAACTCAAGTAACAGAACACATATTTTATTCAACACAATAAACTCTGTTACAAAGAACTGTTCTCTCTCAGTGATGAACAAATTATCACGAGAGCTGCTAGGATTACAATGAATAATATTCTCGATTAAGATAACACTTTTTGTGTAAACCCTACGTCTGTGTTTATATACTACACAGTTACAAGATAATCTTCTAATTGATATCGAATATAATTATGCTTCCTAATATATATCAATCAATTATCTTTTCTTCCAAGTATTCTATTCTTCATAGAATTCTTCTCCATGCATATCTCTTCTTGTTTTAGTCTTGATCTTCTTTCCTTTCAATCAGCCGCCTTCCTTATCTGAAAGTTTCCTTAAGTCCTGATATTATCTCCTGATAAATATCTCCTGATAACTTAAGTTTTGATATCTTAAGTTCTTACTTCAGTATAAGTACTGATTTCCAGTTAAGTCCTGATTTGTCCTGTTAGTTAAGATCTGAAAACTAAACACAAATCATCATTAGACATGACATCAAAAATATATCTAACATTTACAATCCGAAACTCTTCGGAAAACTCCTTCCTAACCTAATCTAATTCCTAACCTAATCTAATTATTCTGAATACTTTCCGTGTTTTAACTTTTTCGATCTGGGGTACAGTTTGATCCGTACGCATCCCGACGCATATTTTTGATACGAGAATCATTTTTATAGATCAATAAGACCTGTATTCTCGAAAGACGGGATATTATCACCTTATTTTCATATAAAGTGTTTCATAAGAAGCCCGGTTTTGATAATTATCCAAATCTGATATCAAAGCGTATCGTTTTTATAGTTACTTAGCGGCTAAATAATCTATTTTCGGATCTAATATATAAGTGTAATTATGGAATTATCAAATAAATAAAATATGTTATAGTTCTGTTAGCATAGTGTTGTATTTATTATTAGTTGGGTGTGACTCTATGGTGTTTAAGGATTACTTGTCCTATTAAATGCCGGGTTGTATTGTTTTGTTTTCACTATTAAAAGTTATTTAATTGAAGATTTATTCTCATAAATATTGAGATTGTTTCTAAAATTATTTTTATGGTTTTATAATTTCAATAATTATTTTTGGGAATTTATAAAATTTAGAAATCAATATTTCATCAATTATTTACCCCTAAATGATTTTTTGATTGTAGTAAAGTGTAAATTTAATATTAAATTCCAGAATGCTTCAAAAATTACGAAACTCGTATGTTATTTAGTTTGGAATATTTGGAGAATTTTAAAATTATTTTGGGAATTGTTCTGATCAAATTCACCCGCGCGTTGATTCGCTTAATCGTTAAATGCGGGTACGAGTTGTGTTCTAAAAATGATGTAAAAATTATGAACTTTATGTTACTAATTTTAAAGTATTCAGAGAATTTTAAGACTAATCTCGTAAGTTTTCAGGTTATTTCTACCCATACAATTACTAGTTTAATTACAAATTGCGGAGCAAATCCAGGTTCGGGAAAAGAATTCCAGGATCATAAAACAATAAAAAAATAAATAAATAACAGATATCTACCCCCAAATTCATCCTCCACCTTACTTAATCTCTCAGATTCTCATCTCCCCCCCCCCCTCTCTCTCTCCCCTCTCTCTTCTTCTACGCCGTCTCACTTTCTTTCCCTCCCATATTCCTCCTATGTTGCCTCCCTGTTGCTTCCCGTCGCTGGCATTATTCTGGTACACCATGTTGTTCACTCCATTTTTGGTTGTCCGATATGTGTATACACGCGTGTGTATATACGCGTGTGTGTGTGTTTAGTTGGGTATTGTGTGTGTGTTTACCACCTTTGTTTCGCTGTCCCTGTGCCGCCTAGTGTTGTGTTCGTTTTCTGACTGGTGGTTCTGTTTTCCGGCCACAGCCGCGCGTGTATGCGTGCATGTGGTTGGTTTGTATGTGTATTTGATCAGTTTATGCTGTGAGTTTTGCGTGTGCTTGCACGCACCTGTTTGAGGGTTCTGTTATTTATTTAATTATTTTATTTTCTTGTAGGAAATTATTGAATAAATATTCGTGAAATAAAAAAAATCCGTACGTGAAATTATATAATTAATCGGTTCCCGAATTAATCGGGCACCGACGAATTTTACCACCGTCGGCGATGAGCCTCGGCGAGCCGATGGTGGACAGTGATAATTTAATTCTGATTCCTACCTTTATAAAACAAATAAATTAGTTTGTAAAATTATTTTTCGGAACAAAAATAATTAATTAATTTTAAAGTTGTATCATTAATTGGATAATTGTGGGATTGTGATTGAATTGATTTTGATTGTGATTATTGGGTGATGACGTCTATTATGTTTCAACGGGTAGGCCGATAAACAGAGGAGACGCTGCCCAATTTTCGGAAAATTAATTCCGAAAATACGGGAAACGTAACCTACAATTATCGAAAACTTCAAACGGGAATATATAATTATATAATACGAAACCTAATTACGTGTTGTGGTAAGATATTTTGTAAATAATCAATTACCCTATTTTTCAAAACGACGGGTATACGTACTTTCCGAAAATAAGTACCGAACTGAATTTCGAAGACGTGGACCTTGATTTTTATGTGTATTACAATAATACATATAAATACGAGTCTGGTTTTCATATTGAGTGAGTAGATTTGATAGAAAAAATATGTCAAGCATAAACGATTATCTAAATTAGGATATTTCGACTCTGTAGATTTTAGTCGGAAGACCCGAGGGTTGACGTCGGACTAAAAATAGCCTAGTGATCAGTCGTCAAGCTCAGCAAGGTTCCAATCGAAGGACCTGAGTGTTGAATCCTATCCAGGATAGTTTAGTGGTTAGACGATAAAGCCGAACGTCCAAGTTGGTCCAAAGTCGACCAGTAATAGTGATGAAAGCTTATTAAGGCAAGTATTCTTGAACTTCTTTATGATATACTGCAAATGTCTCTTTCCTATTCTAAGTTCATAATAGTGAAATGTTTTATATTTCGCTACAATTACTCTTAATTATGCACGTACTTTTCATTATTGTTACTTTATTATTGATTGATCTCTTGAGCAAATACCTATTATTTCGGGTTATTTGCGAACTCTGAATCAGGATATTTCAAAATCAAAATAATTTGACATCAAAATACTCTATGGGGTGGATGATTACTATGAGGGCCAGTGATGAACTGGACCCTATGGTCCGGGGATGAACCGGACCCTTGGGTCATAGTGCCTGGGTACCCGAATGGATCTATAAAAGTAGGTATAGATCTATACTATATCCTGACTGATCAGCAGGATATGAGTGTGAACGTTGAACTAGTATACAATCTAATTTATTGTTGATCACCATTAACGACATTCCTTCTTGAAAAGTTCTATGATTACAAAACCGGACAAAACCCTAATTCAGGAGATGAATCCGGGAATTGCTCGTCACTTTTAATTTATGATTAAAGGCTAATAACGACCGATGTTTTATTCGCTCAACTAAATAGAAATGTTTAAAAATTATTTAAAATTTTGTCCAAAAATTTCCTTTGATACTAATACTTGGAAATCAGTTATGTACTTGTTGGGCATTTTTGGCTCACTCTTGCTTTGTGAATTCTTATTTCTTTCAGAAACAAATGAGAATAAAAGTGAATAGCTCCTAATAGACAATGAAATTAGGAAGATCTCAGCTGCAAGAGGATGGAGATGTTAGAATGAATAAGACAAGGGAGTTAGTACATAGGTAATGAACTTGTATTTTAGTTATTGTAGATTTAGAAGGTTAGATTCTTGTTTCATGCCATAACCTGTAAACGATCTGGAATTGAGGGGTCATTTATATATTATTTTATATTATATAATTATTGTTTAGTGACACCAAATCTTGACCCCGGATTTGGGATGTTACAAGTTGGTATCAGAGCTACGGGTTATTGGTCCCTGAAATAAGAATAGGTGAGAGTAAGATAGGAGTAATAGGCCATATAATATAGGAAAAACCCTAAGTGTACTCATTTTGAGTTTGAATTGAGTGTGAATTAGGATTAGCAGATCCGATATGGATCAGTAAGATAGGATATTGTTAAGAGAAGTGTAAGGCGAAAATATTGACGCTATAAATATATTGAGTTCCCAGATCTTATTGTGTGAAGAGTTGATAGTTCGACGGAGACTGGGTAAATTACCCTATTTTTCACATGGTTTTAAAGAATAATGCGACTGATTCTTGTGAGAACTTCTTATAAGGAAAGTTAGAAGAGTTTTAGTATGATCCAATTTAGAATTGTGTAGTAGGACAAGCTCCAGGCTGGAGATAACCAGTTGATTGAAGTTGACGAAGGGCTAGAGTTGCAAGTTTCAAAGGCACCATTGTGGCGAGAAGCTTCTTATCACTTTTCAAAAATGACATCTATTATATTAGGCACCATTGTGGCGACTTTATCTACAGACAGAATGTCGAATTGTATTAGTTGGTTGTAAACATAACATCGAGGACGATGATGAGAATATCAAAGATAATACCAGACGCCGGCATTGGAGTTAGAATTACGAATAAAAGGTGTAGGTAACGGTAAATGAAGTTTTATCGAATAATAAATGTGAACATAATCCAAGGAGAAATATAAGATATACCGAAGTGGAGGGACCCTTATGTGGTCGTTTCTGTAATTAGGTACCCTATTAATGAATGATGAGAATAACAAACAACTCATATAGTAATGACGACCATGTGTGCGATTTTCAAAACTCTTAAAACAAGTTTTCGAAAAAGGATTCCTTAATAAATTTCTAAAAGATCTTTACATAAAATGAGTTTCAAATTTGGTTGTCGAATTACTACTTGAGTTCTTGTTATTATAAGCTGAAAATTTCCTGGAAGAATAATGGATCTAGATCATGTAGTTCAGAAGGCCAAGTAGGCCATTAATACGGAGAAGGTTGAAATTTTCTCAGAAGAAGAGTGCAAACCTTGTTTAATAGCATTAATAATCGAATAAATATGCGGGAACATTAATTACTCAATTTATGAAATTATTAAAGTTTAAAAAGGTTTGTTGACCTGAACGAAGCCCGAGGATGATTGAAGGAAATGAAGGAATCTTTTAGACTATTGAAAAGAATAATATTTCCTATCGACGGATTCGAGATGTTACATGATCAATGGTTATTCTACACGGCATAGACGAAGTTAGAAGCTATAACTGTGAATTTTATAAGAACGCAATCATGGTCGAACTATCAAAGTGACGAACGTGGATGGCGAGCAACGATATTATTTTTTATATAAAGCGATAACGTGTACTCTTCTTGATTATTGAATATGCATGAGCCTCTTTCGGTAATAAGTTATTGATAAGTGGCATTTTATACCACTTAGAACGTCTTAAAATGGCTTAAATTGGTGTCTTGAAATCAAGTATTTTGTGTATTTGATGCGTTTTTCTAGTGTTTATGCATTTCAGGGTTTTAGTTGCATTTCGGGGGAGGAATCATCAAGAATAAGCCTTGGCATGTGTTCACCATTGCGAGAGGAAAGAAACGGGCAGATTACGGCGAAGAAACGGAGCAAAATCAGATTTTTTCCAGTAGAGGTCTGAGCGCCCGCTCAGCATTACTGAGCGGCCGCGCAGCAAGCTGAGCGCCCGCTCAGCTATGCTGAGCGGCCGCGCAGGGTCGGGAAAAAAGACAAATTATTTTAGGACTTCTACTTCTGTTTGGTTTCCACTTCTATGTAATCTGAGTTTTATGGGACTATTATATAAGTAGATTTGAGACGTTTTCACAAGTGTGGATTGAAGAAGATTGTATTTTTACGTAAGGAGCGAAGGAGATAAGGAAGAAGACCGATTTAGCACACTGCAACGAAGAGGAAGCATATCTTCTTGTGATTCTTGTTTCGTTGTAACGTTGGATGCTAGTTTTCTTGCTTTGAACTTATTTACTCTTGTGACGTACTCTGTTTTAATATAATTAGTTTAGTTATTATTTTCTTGTGTTTGTTTATCATGATTTCATATGAACCCATGATGACGATAAGTGCTATTATGGGCTAATCGTGATCATGGGGTTGCAACGGATTTATTATGGAATTCTTTAGTTAATTGTTTAATACTTTAGTGTGTGATGATTGCATGATATCTAGTATTGGTTGTGCGTATCGTCTTATGTGCGTCGCGAACATATAAGATAGGGTGTTAATCTCTTGTGAAGTGACGGTGGATCTTGAGATTTAGAACTTGCCATGCTAGCATAGGTTCATGTACGTTGTGCATGATTAGTGGGTAACTCTAACAGTTTTATTTGCCCTATGTAATCAAAAGGAATAACTTGTGCTTAAATCGTTGTGTTGTCAATTTCTGTAGACATATAGGAACTCAACATAATTGATGACTATTCAACTTCTATCTTAATTGTGGATGCTTGGTAGAATGGTATTAGTACAATGTAAGTTGGCTTTTATCAGTTTCGTGTTATTCGATTAATATCATCACTGTCACATGCTAAAGGTAATAACAATGGCTATAGAAGGAAGTAATAATGAAGTTATGATCTCATGAGTGTTTTATTATTGATAAATTGAAGTGTTAGTTAAGTGATTAATTAAGTAGTTAATTGTAGTTAATATTTAATCAACAATTTTAAGTGTTAGTGTCTTAACATTGAGAAGTAATCATACATTGGTGAGTGAGTTTAATTAGACAATAATTCAGTCTGAGTCTCTGAGGGAACGAACTAGATAATATTCTATATTACTTGCGAACGCGTATACTTGCGTGAATATTAGCGCGTGTTTTCGCCCTAACAAGTTTTTTGGCGCCGCTGCCGGGGACTCGGCATATTTGTTTAGTTTATGTACTTACCATCATTGGTCATTAGGACTCAGTGATTAGGACGTAGTAGTTACTTATTTTTTACGGTTGTGTTTCAGGTACTTTAGCAAGCGTTTGTGCAAACTCGTTCTCGTGCTCGCAAGAGGACTTTAGATACAGCTGAGGAGACAGACGAAGTTCTTGATATTCCGGAGAAGTTAGATTTTGAGGATTCGGATTCAGGAACTGAGCAGAAAGAACCAGTAAACATGGGAGATCGTATTGTTCAAGCTGATCCAGCTCTTATGGATTTTTCTCGGCCTAAAATTGATGACATTCAGTCAAGCATCCTTCATCCGGCTATTCAAGCTAACACCTTTGAAATCAAGCCGGGCACTATTCAGATGGTGCAGAATTCTGTTTCTTTTGGAGGAGCGGCAACTGAAGTCCCCAAAATGCACATAAGGAATTTTGTCGAGATCTGCAGCACTTTTAAGTATAATGGCGTGACTGATGAGGCTATCAAGTTGAGGCTTTTCCCATTCTCACTGAGGGACAAGGCTAAAGACTGGTTACATTCTGAACCAGCTGGGTCCATCACTACGTGGCAAGATCTTGCGCAAAAGTTTCTGGTGAAGTTTTATCCGATGGCAAAGATTGCTGCTATGAGGAGTGCTCTTACTCAGTTTGCGCAGCAACCTACAGAATCTATGTGCGAGGCTTGGGAACGCTACAAGGAAATGTTGAGAAAATGTCCACATCATGGAATGTCGGATTGGATGGTGATCACTGGTTTCTATAATGGTTTGGGGGCCCAATCTCGGCCCATGCTCGATGTAACAGCTGGAGGCGCCTTATGGGCTAAAAGCTATACTGAGGCGTATAATCTTATAGAGACGATGGCTGCAAATGAGCATCAAAACCCAACTCAGAGGATGACGTCAGGCAAGGTAGCAGGTATTCTGGAAGTTGATGCAGCCACCGCTATTGCAGCCCAGCTCCAAGCGCTATCAATGAAGGTTGATTCTCTGGCTACATATGGAGTTAATCAAATAGCTATGGTTTGTGAGCTTTGTGCAGGTTCTCATGCTATGGATCAGTGTTCTCTTGTCAATGAATCTGTTCAGTATGTGAATAACTATCAGCGACAACAGCAGCCTGTGCCAGCGACCTATCATCCTAACAACAGAAATTATCCAAATTTCAGCTGGGGGAATAATCAGAATGCTATTCAGCCACCATATCAGCAAGGAGTGAGTAAACAGTTTAACCCAACTGGATTTCAGTAACCACAGCAGTATGCTACAAGGCAATCATATCCTCAACAGGGAAGTATAGCTGCACCTACTAGTGCTGATTTTGAGGAACTTAAGCTGTTGTGCAAGAGTCAGGCGGTTTCTATCAAGACCTTGGAAAATCAAATCGGTCAACTAGCCAATGCAGTGCTCAATCGTCAACCTGGCACTCTTTCCAGTGACACGGAAGTACCAGGCAGGAAGGAAGCTAAAGAGCAAGTCAAGGCTATTACCTTAAGGTCTGGAAAAGTGGCTGATGCTGAAAAGGCAAAAGAAGTAGAAGCTGAAATTAGAGATGAAGAATCTAAGCAAAAGGAGAAAGTGGCGGAACCAAGAAAGACTACTGTTGAACACACTCTGCCTGAGGCTAATACAGGGGAGAAACAGCTCTATCCTCCACCACCTTTTCCTAAGAGATTGCAGCAACAAAAGCTGGATAGACAGTTCGGGAAGTTTCTGGAGGTGTTCAAGAAACTTCACATCAATATACCTTTCGCTGAGGCTCTGGAACAAATGCCTAGTTATGCGAAGTTTATGAAGACTATTCTTTCAAGGAAGGTGAAACTGGATGACCTTGAAACCGTTGCTCTCACGGAAGAATGCAGCGCTGTTCTGCAGCAAAAGTTACCACCAAAACTGAAAGATCCAGGAAGCTTCACATTCCTTGCACCATTGGCAATCTGACTTTTGACAAGTGCCTTTGTGATTTAGGAGCGAGCATTAATCTGATGCCGTTGTCGATCTTTAAAAAGCTGAATCTGCCTGATCCAAAACCCACATACATGTCGCTACAATTGGCTGACCGTTCCATTACTTACCCAAGGGGCATAGTTGAGGATGTGCTCGTCAAGGTGGATAAGCTCTTCTTTCCTGCAGATTTTGTTATTCTGGATTTTGAGGAAGATAAGAAGATTCCCATAATCTTGGGAAGGCCTTTCTTGGCTACTGGCCGTACCTTGATAGATGTGCAAAAAGGTGAACTTACTATGCGGGTCCAAGATCAGGATGTGACCTTCAACGTATTCAAGGTAATGAAATTCCCTACAGAAGATGAGGAGTGCTTAAAATTGGATGTGATTGATTCTGCGGTTACTTCGGAACTCGATCACATGCTAATGTCTGATGTATTGGAAAAGGCCTTAGTGGGGGATTTTGACAGCGATGATGAAGATGGCAACGAGCAATTACAATATCTGAACGCTTCTCCCTGGAAGCGAAAGCTGGACATACCATTTGAATCTCTTGGTACTTCTGACCTTAAGAATGCTGAAGGGAAGCTCAAACCATCAATAGAGGAAGCACCTACCTTGGAGCTCAAGCCATTACCTGAACACTTGAGGTATGTTTTTTTAGGTGATTCATCTACGTTACCTGTTATTATTTCATCTGACCTTTCAGGAAGTGAGGAAGACAAGCTCTTAAGGATTTTGAGAGAATTCAAATCGGCTATAGGATGGACCATAGCAGACATCAAGGGGATAAGTCCTTCATATTGTATGCATAAAATTCTGCTAGAGGAAGGTAGTAAGCCAACTGTGGAACAACAACGAAGACTGAATCCCATCATGAAGGAAGTGGTGAAGAAAGAAATTCTGAAATGGCTGGATGCAGGCATCATTTATCCTATTTCTGACAGCTCGTGGGTGACACCTAAGAAAGGAGGTATCACTGTGGTCGCAAATGAAAAGAATGAGCTCATCCCTACTCGAACAGTTACAGGATGGAGAGTATGCATGGATTATAGAAAATTGAACAAAGCCACAAGGAAGGATCACTTCCCTCTTCCATTTATTGATCAGATGCTTGACATATTGGCGGGTCATGAGTACTTCTGTCTTCTGGATGGTTATTCCGGGTATAATCAGATTTGTATTACACCAGAGGATCAGGAAAAGACTACCTTCACTTATCCATTTGGCACGTTTGCTTTTCGCAGAGTTTCGTTTGGGTTATGTGGCGCCCCGACCACTTTTCAGAGATGTATGATGGCTATATTCTCTGACATGATTGGAAATAACGTCGAAGTGTTCATGGATGACTTCTCCGTCTTTGGACACTCATATGATGAGTGTTTGAATAATCTGCGCGCCGTACTCAAAAGATGCGTGGAAACTAATTTGGTGCTCAATTGGGAGAAATGTCATTTTATGGTGCGTGAAGGCATTATCCTTGGGCATAAGGTCTCTAGCAAGGGTCTGGAAGTGGACAAGGCCAAGGTGGGAGTCATTGAAAATCTTCCCCCACCTAATTCTGTGAAAGGAATCCGTAGTTTTCTTGGTCATGCGGGTTTTTATCGGCGATTCATCAAGGACTTTTCAAAGATATCTAAGCCTTTGTGCAATTTGCTTGAGAAAGATGTGCCTTTCAAATTTGATGATGAATGTTTGGCAGCATTCGAGACTCTCAAGAAGAGTTTGATCACTGCACCAGTTATTACAGCACCAGATTGGACAGAACCGTTTGAGATGATGTGTGATGCGAGTGATTATGCGGTAGGTGCAGTTCTGGGATAGCGCAAGAAAAACCTCTTCCATGTGGTCTACTATGCGAGTAAGACTTTAAATGGTGACCAATTGAACTACACCACTATTGAGAAGGAGCTTTTGGCTATAGTCTTTGGTTTTGAGAAATTTCGATCGTATCTACTTGGTACGAAAGTAACAGTATTCACTGATCATGCAGCTATTCGCTATCTAGTTTCCAAGAAGGATTCGAAGCCGAGACTCATTCGTTGGGTGCTTTTACTTCAGGAATTTGAGTTAGAGATCAAAGATAGAAAAGGTACTGAGAATCAAGTAGCTGACCATCTCTCTAGATTGGAGAATCCCGATTCTACTTCACAAGATAGGACGTTAATCAATGAATCTTTTCCGGATGAGCAGTTGTTTGCAATTCAGGAGGAAGAACCATGGTTTGCAGATATTGTAAACTATCTCGTCAGCAATATAATGCCTCCTAATTTGACATCCGCTCAAAAGAAGAAGTTTCTGCATGAGGTGAAGTGGTATATGTGGGATGAACCATATTTGTTTAGACAGGGAGCTGACCAGATCATCAGGAGATGTATCCCGTTCTGTGAGACGGAGGGGATATTACGGGACTGCCATTCCACGGTTTATGGTGGACACTATGGTGGTGAGAAGACGGCAGCTCGTATTCTGCAAGCAGGTTTTTTTTGGCCTACTTTGTTCAAGGATGCTCATCAGTTTGTTTTAAGGTGTGATCGTTGCCAAAGAGTGGGAAATTTGTCAAGGAAGGATGAGATGCCATTAAATGTGATGCTTGAAGTCGAGGTCTTTGATGTGTGGGGAATCAATTTCATGGGGCCTTTTATCTCGTCTTGCAATAATCAGTACATCTTGCTGGCAGTCGATTATGTCTCAAAATGGGTCGAAGTTAAAGCTTTACCGACAAATGATGCAAAGGCAGTGCTAAATTTTCTTCATAAGCAAATTTTCACAAGGTTTGGAACACCTCGGGTAATCATAAGTGATGAAGGATCGCATTTTTACAACTGTAAGTTCACTTCTATGATGCAGCGTTATAATGTGAATCATCGAGTAGCTACTGCCTATCATCCGCAAACAAATGGTCAAGCGGAAGTGTCTAACAGAGAGATAAAGCGCATTCTAGAGAAGGTTGTTTGTCCGTCAAGGAAGGATTGGTCTTTAAAGCTCGATGAAGCTGTTTGGGCTTACAGAACAGCATACAAAACTCCACTTGGGATGTCACCGTTTCAGTTGGTGTACGGTAAGGGATGTCATCTACCTGCGGAGCTAGAGCATAAGGCCTACTGGGCATTGAAGAAGTTGAACCTGGATTTAGATGCAGCTGGTAAGAAAAGAATGCTTCAGCTTAATGAACTTGATGAATTTCGACTTCAAGCGTACGAAAATAACAAAATGTATAAGGAAAAGGTGAAGAGGTGGCACGATAGGAAGCTACATCCAAAGTTATTTGTGCCAGGGCAACAAGTTCTCTTATTCAACTCTCGGCTCTGACTTTTTCCTGGGAAGTTGAAATCAAGGTGGTCTGGACCTTTTATTGTCAAAACTGTGTTTCCGCATGGAGCGGTGGAAATTTTTGAGAATGATCTGGACCAAGCATTCAAGGTTAACAGTCAGCGGTTGAAGCACTACTACGCCCGCTCAGTTTTGCTGAGCAACCGCTCAGGGGTCGAGTACCAGAATTTTTTTTACAGTTCAGAAAAAAAAAAAAACACAAAAACAGTTTTAGCCCATAAACCCACGATTTGTTCCCCCTACCCCATCATTTTACCCCTTAATTCCCAAACCCTAATCTAATCCACACCCTATATATACATACACCTATCCTACATATCTCCCACACAAACTTCCTACACTTAAACCCTCTCACAAACATCAAAAATCAGATCTTACACACTTTTATTCACGAATCAATGGCACCCAAGAGAGCACGCACTATTGATAGCAGCAACACAGTTCCTACTGCTGATTCATCGAGAGATACTGCTGCAAGGCCTCGGTTAACTGACAGAGCCGCGGAGGAGGAGTACACTAGGCTGTTGGGGAAGCCGATTCTGAAGGAGAGGGGGTTTTTACCATCGGGGAGGGATGGTGAGTTGCTGCCCATGATTGCAGAGAAGGGGTGGATAGCTTTTTGTGAGTCACCCGAAGCAGTACCGATGAGCGTTGTTCGCGAGTTCTACGCGAACGCGAAGGCCAAAAAGAATGGGTTTTCTGTGGTCCGTGGGCTGACGGTTGATTATCATCCTGCGGCGATTCGCCGTGTGATTGGACAGCGAGAGAGGAAGCCCGAGGAGGAGAACTGGAATGAAAAGACTGCTGAGGATTTTGACTTGGATTTGATTTGTGCGACTCTCTGTCGACCGGGCACAGTTTGGACCTGCAGGACCGGCACTAATGAGTATTGTCACTTTCCGGCGATCGCCATGAACAGATATGCCCGTGCATGGAATGCATTTATTTGTGCTAATATTTTGCCTTCTTCACATGCACACGAGGTCACAGTTGAGAGAGCACAGTTGTTGTGGGGAATTCTGAATGAGGAATACTATGTGGACCTTGGTGAGTTTATCTACCAAGGAATTCTGAAGTTTTTGAGGGGAGCGAAGCATATGAACATCCCTTATGCATCTACGGTTATGAAGCTATGCCGAGCAGTGGGAGTGAACTGGCCGGCTCATGAGCAGTTGCAGTTGCCAGCAGCTCCGATTGATTCTGGCACTCTGAATGGGATGCAGGAGTGGACCGGTGGTGAGCCTGAGGAGCATGGGCTGGGTTATCGTCTTCCAGGAGGGCGTCCAGCACTAGATGCTACTATGGCTAGGCCAGGGCGTGATGAGGCTGGTTCTTCGAGAGCTCAGGAGGGTGCTGGGATGGGTGATGCCCAGTATAAGAGGCTTTCACGGCGGATGGATGCCATATATGAGACGCAGAGCAGGTTTGCTCAGGAGCTCACCCTTGCATTAGGGACTGCTTTTCGGGGCCTTGGAGCTGATATCCAGTGGCCAGTTTTTGGTGAGGACTCTGCATACCCGCCGCCTGATACTCCACCCACTGAGGGTGATGATGATGATGACTCCGAGTAGGTATACCCTGTGTTCCTTTCTACTACTTTCACTGAGGACAGTGAAGATTTTTAGTTTGGGGGTGGTAGTTAAGGAATATTGTGTGTGTGTCATATAGTTGCATATTCATGATAGTTTAGTTCATATAGTTGCATAATTTATGCCATATAGTTTTTTTTTTGTTATGAATGTCATGTAGCTCATGCATTTACCATGATCCCTTTTGCAATGATTTATCGACTGAATTGTGATATTGATGCGAGTGTAGTGATAGCATTAAAGTGATATTAAGTTGTGTAGGTTGATATGCATGCTAGAAACAATTGTAAGTCCACTAAGTCTTAGAGAATGCGTAAGGGCTAGATTGTTGTTATGATTTGGTTGTTTTCAAGGTCAATCTACTTATTATGCTTAGAATTCGATTATAGGTTCTTAGTGATAAAGGCATGAAAAAGAAAAAATTTTGGAGAAAAAAATATATAGAAGTTGTTGCTAGTTGTGGCTAGGCGTCAAATGGCTAGTAGCCGGCTCGCATATGGTGCGAGTAGTCTAGGGTTGAGCAAGATGGAGCAAAACGCTCTTGCTCAGAAGTTATAAAAAAAAAAAAATTTGCATAATTGATCAAGAGTGTGCTCTTTGGTATTCGAGTTATTAAGTTCTTAGGGGACTTTGTGCCTAGTGACCTAAGGCTTTTAGAGTCTGGGATCCGCTAACCTAACGCTCTTTACATGGATACCATTGTATAAGTCTTTTGTGGACCTCACTCATTGCACGGTCAAATAAGCATTTGAGTTGTAAATAAAAAGCACGATTCCGTAATAAGCTCCAGAGTTCTTGAAGTGTTGTATATCACTTTGTGCCTAGAATTTTTTATTCTTTGTATAATCGTAGGATTGCCTTGAGGATGGTCTAGTCATAGTAATTGGTCTAGTTCCGAAGCATATCTGTTAAGCATTTGCACACACCACGTTTCTAGCTGTATGTCCGTTTGCATGAGTTTATTGATCTTTAGTTGCCTAACTGCATTCGTTGAGATGTGGCAATTTGGTTGGTTAATTGTAGTAAGGGGGATCGCTGCATTTTCATATAGATTGCATTCATGCATGTTTTTATTTGTTTTTGAGTCTGTGACGCTTGAGGGCAAACATCGATTTAAGTTTGGGGGTGTGATAAGTGGCATTTTATACCACTTAGAACGTCTTAAAATGGCTTAAATTGGTGTCTTGAAATCAAGTATTTTGTGTATTTGATGCGTTTTTTTAGTGTTTATGCATTTCAGGGTTTTAGTTGCATTTCGGGGGAGGAATCATCAAGAATAAGCCTTGGTATGTGTTCACCATTGCGAGAGGAAAGAAACGGGCAGATTACGGCGAAGAAACGGAGCAAAATCAGATTTTTTCCAGTAGAGGTCTGAGTGCCCGCTCAGCATTGCTGAGCGGCCGCGCAGCAAGCTGAGCGCCCGCTCAGCTATGCTGAGCGCCCGCTCAGCTATGCTGAGCGGCCGCGCAGGGTCGGGAAAAAAGACAAATTATTTTAGGACTTCTACTTCTGTTTGGTTTCCACTTCTATGTAATCTGAGTTTTATGGGACTATTATATAAGTAGATTTGAGACGTTTTCACAAGTGTGGATTGAAGAAGATTGTATTTTTACGCAAGGAGCGAAGGAGATAAGGAAGAAGACCGATTTAGCACACTGCAACGAAGAGGAAGCATATCTTCTTGTGATTCTTGTTTCGTTGTAACGTTGGATGCTAGTTTTCTTGCTTTGAACTTATTTACTCTTGTGACGTACTCTGTTTTAATATAATTAGTTTAGTTATTATTTTCTTGTGTCTGTTTATCATGATTTTATATGAACCCATGATGACGATAAGTGCTATTATGGGCTAATCGTGATCATGGGGTTGCAACGGATTTATTATGGAATTCTTTAGTTAATTGTTTAATACTTTAGTGTGTGATGATTGCATGATATCTAGTATTGGTTGTGTGTATTCGTCTTATGTGCGTCGCGAACATGTAAGATAGGGTGTTAATCTCTTGTGAAGCGACGGTGGATCTTGAGATTTAGAACTTTCCATGCTAGCATAGGTTCATGTACGTTGTGCATGATTAGTGGGTAACTCTAACAGTTTTATTTGCCCTATGTAATCAAAAGGAATAACTTGTGCTTAAATCGTTGTGTTGTCAATTTCTGTAGACTTATAGGAACTCAACATAATTGATGACTATTCAACTTCTATCTTAATTGTGGATGCTTGGTAGAATGGTATTAGTACAATGAAAGTTGGCTTTTATCAGTTTCGTGTTATTCGATTAATATCATCACTGTCACATGCTAAAGGTAATAACAATGGCTATAGAAGGAAGTAATAATGAAGTTGTGATCTCATGAGTGTTTTATTATTGATAAATTGAAGTGTTAGTTAAGTGATTAATTAAGTAGTTAATTGTAGTTAATATTTAATCAACAATTTTAAGTGTTAGTGTCTTAACATTGAGAAGTAATCATACATTGGTGAGTGAGTTTAATTAGACAATAATTCAGTCTGAGTCTCTGAGGGAACGAACTAGAAAATATTCTATATTACTTGCGAACGCGTATACTTGCGTGAATATTAGCGCATGTTTTCGCCCTAACAGTTATATGAGGCGAGAAGGAAAGAAAATTTATTGTATCCCTTTCAAATTATTTCTCTTCTCAAAATATTGCTTTCTGATTGAGACAAACAGTGTTATGGTGTGACGCTTTGTCGGAATGACGAAGAGTCTGGTGGGACGCCACCAAATCATGTGTTGTATGTCATATAGTACGAAAGACTGGTCATCTTGAATACAAATATGGTTGTCTCATTCATATTTAAATCCTCACTCATTCCTCCTTCTTCAATTATGATTTATTGACTTACGGATTCTTCCAATTGTTTTGTTGCATTGTTGTTCTTTACACAACTTTTCAATCAAAATCATATATACAAACTCTCTTCTTGTGTAAAGTCTATTCTTTGAAGATTTTAAAAGGAGTGGAATAGTCTTGTGTAACAGCTGTAATTACATGTCAAATATAGATATTATTGCAAGCCGATAAATGGTGGACATCTGTGTGCAAGGAAGAATTGATACACAGATAACGTGGTCGTTACAAAGACATCAAATCAGACGGTTGTTCTTGTTACAAAAATTTCATCAGTACGGTAAATTGTATTAATGCGTTGCACTTAAACTCAGAAGATTTTGACGTGAAATGAATAGTTAGCGAACCGTAATAAGTAAATTAATTATAAAATAAGAAAGTAAAACTACGTACTTCAGACAAAGCAAATGAATGTGAGGGCGACAACTGAAGACTAAGAAATTCTTAAAAATGACTCAGACAAGCGATTAATACGTGAAGTATCCTTCCATCGCGGGAAGATACTTGTCATGAAGATTCAATATCGAAGAAATCTTAATTGCGAACAAATTTCGAGTGTATTTTTTAAGGAATTGTTAGGTTCTTTAACTTGAGTAAATGAGTTATGGTGAATTTAATACTCATAAACGAGCCAGCGACGAGAGTTCTGTACGGGAGCATAAGTGGAAATTAAGGAATGATGATCCAACTGTGAAATCTTTTAAGAAGTAATGTTCTAAAACCAATTGAGTTTTCACCAGATTGTGATAATGATGGTTGAGACCATGTGTTGGTTATTAAAAGATAAACAAATTAATTAATGAAAATGAGTGTATATCGTCAAGGATAGAGGATTGGTGTGATTAGTTGAAGGATGCGGCATAATTATTAAAAGTAACTATACACAAGTAGTAATGGTGAGAAATAAGATTAAAAGATATCCTTAAGACGGATTTATGAACAGGCACAAGTAATATGAACCATTAATTAGAGAACTTGGATTTAAAGGTAGGTTAGAAGAACTGTAGAATAAAATTTCTGAGAAACAACAAGATAATTTTAAGTTCATTAGTAATATCTTATGATATCCTGAAAAAATTGAGAAAAAGTATGGATATATTAATAATTTTTTGTTTATGACCTTAGTTCAATTAAAAGATGTGGGATATGTTAAATTAGTAGTCTATGTAATTAGCAACATGATATGTTCTGAAGTATTGAGAAGCGATGAGTTTGGTTAATGGGGGTGAATTGATATGACTGTGGATGGTTTGGTTGATTGATGGTGTCCGTTTGAGTCTGACTGGTAGTCAATCATATAGGAGAAATGCTGCCCAAATTTTCAGAATATATCCTACTTTTAAGAATAGAACGCATACTTCCATATGTAATTAATATTCATGTTGATACTCCAAATGATTGCGATCTCAGTTCTTAAAAAAGGTTGTCATGGCCAAGCCCACTCTATAGAATTGGTCTTTGATTTCATTTAGCTAGTCATCATTTGGTTTAATTGATCAATTAAAAGAGTTAATTGATTAACTTTATCAACTAATTGTCAGTTAAATGAAAATCGATTCCAACTAGATTAAGTCAAATTCTGACATGATTTTCAAATCCGAAATCAAAGAAATTAGGAATTCGGAGGAAGTAAAGACATTAGTAGACATCGGAAGTTTAGTAGAATTAGCGCAATGTTACTGCAAGCCTGTACGGGGTTTTATCTAGATGAATATGCCCTTTGCAATAAACAAGAAGAACAGAAAGTAATTGGTACATGCTAGTGGGAAGAACATTTTCAAGAACTGAAGGTTCAAGATAGGGCAAAGAGATCTTACCATCTGTAATAGTGCTCCATGAAGGACGTGGATGTATATCCATATAGAATGACGAGGTAATGGAAGTTACTTTGAAATACTAGAAAACTTGCGAATATAAGTATTTGATATATGGTAAAAGTTGGTAGTGCTAACATGTGAACTAGAAATGAGAGGATAGTGTCCAAGCAAAGAAGAAGGTAAATAAATTGCACATCCTACTAATATGAAGCATATCTTTAATTCGAGGAAACCAAATATGAGATAAGGAATAGTGGGAGTTAATTATAAATAAAAGTGTGTGATCAGTAATTATTTAAGTAAGGCTTAGGAAATAACTGTCAACGGATTTTGATGATTCTGTTAGAAAGAATTTAATATTACAAATAAAAAGCCTCCATTCCAGAGTTAACCCCAAAGATGGCTTATCGAATGATGAACATATAAGTACTATCAGGAAGAAGAGATTACTTATGTTTAGAGGAGACAATAGATCATGAGAATGGAGAAGTTAACTAGGAAAGGAAGTGGAATCAAAACGATGATAAAGAAATTTGATAAGATAGTCCCGTTATAAACGTCAGGTGTGACAGAGCTAAAGTGAAGGACGGAATAAAACGTTTATAATTGGAGATAGGAAATTCATTCTGAGATTGCAATTAAATAGGGAAGGTTAAATGAAGATATTGGTGGGAATAACATAAGAATAGAAATGGAAGGACATGTAAATAAATGTCATATCTACTGAAGAATTAAAGCCAACATCAAAGGTTGAGTATACTATTATAATTGTTTCATAAATGAGTACAATTTATTAAGGGGCAATATAGTAGAATCACTTGAAAACTAAAGCCGAAGGAAGCGTTATCAGAACTACTAGGGATAGGTTAACTAAACCTAATCATTATTTATTTATGAATATTTTACCGAGGAATAAGTTAGATATTGTTTAGAGGAGATGTGATATGTTATCAAATTCAAGTAAGGATTGTAACTGATCGATATTATTATTTGATTTAATATGTTAGTAGAAGTATGGGGAACACTATGAACCGTGCTGAACCAAAACAAGATTTACCATTCATGAATAAATGGGTACTAGGTAAGGCAGAATTAAGAGATAGAGTTTTGGCTACGCATTGACAACTCGAGAGCTTCAGGTTACCCCAATAATATGATACAAGACATGGATGTAAAAAAAGAAGACTTTCTGATGATATAACGCGAAGACAGGAGTAAGCATTATATGTGGCTGAATATCAGAGAAGAACATTGCAATAAATTTTATATCGGGACTTCCTAGAACCAAATAAATGATAATACGGGTTATAATATATGGAAAAGGTATCCAGATTAATATATATTCTTTTAAATAGTAAAAGATTTTCGCTCGATAAATATATTCAATAGTGATTAAAAAGAAATTAAGGTATACTAATAAGTGGTGAGTTAAATGCAATTGTTGAGATTCTCTCTTTAATCATAACTTCTTGAATTGATTTAGGAAGTTCAGAATCCGAAGATGCCATGAGCTCAGTATATTATTCGCAGATGGATGAAAGTATAAGAGATCGATTAAAGGGTCTCGAATATGATTGGAAGCGAGCACATGCCAGACTAATTGAACAAAGAGAGATGTGGAAAATGGAGTAGAACAACCAGTGAAAGTAAGAAGCATTCATGAGTACGAATTATTAGAATTAGAAAGAAAAGAAGATTGGTATAAATTAAGTTAGTCCTTTGAGACAGTAACATAGGGAAAAAGATTGTGAATGAGTTGGCTTTATCGCCACATGTATAATGAGTTCATAAGATATTTATATGTGTATAATCAGGAAGAGTAATTTAGCTCCGTACGTATGAAATGGAGACTTGAGTCAGGTTGCATGAGCAATTGATTGATTTTGATGTCGGCAAGAGACTTTTGAGTAGTGATTAAAGGGATGAGTTAAGCTTATGAAAAAGTTGTTCGGGTAAGAGATTAACTTGAGAAATTATAAATGAGATACTTGAAAAGTATCATTATATGTTCCTTAGTATAATTCCGAACCATTTTGAATAATATTGTAGTTTCACATCCCATTCTACGCATAATTTTCATTCTTGATTTAGGAAAATGTTATTTTTAAAGCTAATAAAACTGAGAAAACGATAAAACTCTCATAGGTTGTGCTGATTTATTTACTTTCACTTGGTCCTTTCACTTCCCCTTTACTCTGAACATTAAAAATCATTATTTCTTAATTTAATGCACTTATATCTATATAGCTATAATTTTAATTTAGATTTTTTTATTATTATTTTTATAAAATTATATCCTATATATAGCTTAAAACGCGTGTCAAAAATAACATGATTAGTATAAATGAGACGTAGGATTTATTAGCCAATTCAAATTGGTTTATATAGATTTGTTGTGCAAGAAAGTTTACTGAGTGCTCACTGCTCAGTAATAAAAGGAATTTATTCCATCAAATTTTGTCATTGTTCCAATACAAGGCAGAAGGCACAACCAAACTTGTAACAAAGTGAAAATACAACATCAGAACACGTTCCATATCACTGATAATTATGAGATATTTTATTTTCACTACTCATTGTCTGAGTGATAGTTAAGAAGGTATCTAAAATAAAATCACAGGAAAACAAGAAAATTGCTGGGAGAAACAAGCTTTTACGAGCTCATGTACTGAGAAAATGTGATATTTATGTTTGAACTGCCTTCCAGAGTTTAATCCATTCCAACATAGCTTCTGCAGCACGCTTAAAGACAGAATTCGATAGCCCGAGGGATTCTTTTACAGCTGCAGCCAACTCGATCATGCAGTCTTCAGCTGTAACTGCTGATTCTGAGAACCTCAGTGACTGAAAGAAAGGGACGATTTCCTCCATGAGCTTTACGCCTTCCCACTCTTTTTTCAGACTTGCAATGGCATCTCCTCTTTCATTTCTCCACACGTAAGGAAGACCAGTTTTCACACCCATCCCCATGTGGTCACTTACTACCTTTACACACATTCCAGACCATAGATCTTCTACTGTTTCCCACCTCACTTTTCCTTCCTGTTCCAACTTTAAAGCGGGCAACAGAGCAGGTCCGATTACCTCACGATTAAATGCTATATTAATTCCACTTACAGGCATCATGGCCCTTGCAGGTACAGTAAGAACAGCATCAACATATCGTGAATTCCTTTGATTTGGCTTAAGGGCTTGTGTAGGTGCATCATAGTCAGCTAAGTTTAGCCACAAACCACATGACAGAGCACATGTCACCCCATTACGCAAGCTAAATGGGTACCCACGAACAAAGTCTGCTCCTTTACGGTAAGGGTCATAGAGTGTATTAAAAAAGAAAGGAGTGGCTGGAGTTTCTAGGTTCTGGACATGCTGGGAAACAGCATCTATTAAGTTGCCCATGTCATCTTTTGCAGGAACACAATCATCATCAATTGAAACTATATATTTTCTTTTAGAGACTAGATAGCCAAAATAACGACAAGAGTAACCAGAAAAGAGAGATGAGGAAGAGGAACCGGTAATTTTGAGTATATCTGTTTTTGTATAGACTTGCACATCAAAGCCTTCTGGAATCTCAAGTTCCTCTTTAAGATCAGGATCTTTCACAATAATCAGGTGGAAGCGGGAGAAGACAGGTCTCCAGTCCTCCATAAAAGATGTAAGATCCGGATTCACCGCACCAATCACAATATCAACCTCGTTCTCGTTGATGCTTACTTGGGACATCTTGCGAGATATTTCAATTAATATAAAAACCCTAGGTAATAAAAGCAGCAACAATCTGGATTTTGAAATCTTCCAAGACTCGAATAATATTGTATTCAAAATTTTTCAGAGCATCCTGTCAAAAGAACTATAAATCAGCTCTTCAAATTAAATTGGGATATAAATAATACAATTTGGTTTCGTAAGTGACTTACTAGTGGGAAGAACAGGAGTCAAAACATGCTTAATATTTAGCGCCTGGATGAGTGAATGTACTTCTTCTTTACCAGTTGCAATGAAAAGCTTGAGAATCTTCTCGGTCAGTTTTCCAGCTCTTAAAGTTTTCTGTAAAACATAAACATGAACATAAATATAGCAAAAGAATGGATGCAAATATTACTAAAACACATTTCCCAGCTACAAAACTAAATAATGATACATTTAACTCAGCTAACATCTTGTTTGTCATATAGGCTTGAACTCAGTACCTGACACATGAACTGACATTTTAAGTTTTTAATTCATAATGAGTGTTTGTACACAAACGTGCTCAACATTGCAAGCCCGCAAGTCAACAGTGAAGTCCTAACAAGAAGCATTACAACAATTCTCTCACGTCATATAAGCTTGCGTGCTATTCTTCATGTCTCAACCCCCACACTTATTAATCAGAACCTGTCCCTTTCACATTCTCATTAAAGGAGGGGTAGAATTTAACATATAATTTTTGGAGCCTAGTGATACAAAGTAATAACCAATCCCAAATTCACAAATTGGTGACATGTGTATTAAAAAAAATGTAAAGTAATTAACTCACTTAAAAGTTAGAGGAAGGTCATTAATGAATCATATATTATTTAACACTCCTCATCAACTGTAAACTCGTACAGCCTGAAGCAGACTGAACCAAACAGACAAACAAAGAACCTGAAACCGCTCCGAGTCCGAGCTCTCATACCATGTTAAACAAACAACTCATTAAAACTTTATGGTGTCGGAGAAATGCCTAGAATAAATAATAAATTATTAAGAGAAAAAAGATGTACTAATAAATATGAAACAAGCAGTAAAAGGGTATGTAGACTGATTGCAAAGTTGGAAAGAGGAGAGGAGCTGAATTCATGTAGTAGTAGGGATTAGAAAGGAGTTAAGTCACATCTAAGAAGACCTAAACTTCTTGCAGGGCATTTAGACGTCTTAACGATGGTGACAATTGGTAAATTTTAGCACACACGTATGCCCTACATAAGAGTTAGGGAACCTAACTGAATGATTCACACAAATAATGAAAACAATAAAATTGAAATCTGCTTGATGTGCCATTCATAGTTTTTCTTCTCCTCTTATTTGTCGTGACCCATTAGCAATTTATGTTTCCCTATTTCATTTATTTGAACTGAAAACTTCTATGTTAGAATATATTAGGTTTATACATTAAACTTTATCACTTCCGGTATCTTCTTATATAGACCCTGTCCATGCCTTTTGTACTTCTAATCTACTCCCAAAATTAAGGCTGGTTGTTCAGAGACAGATAGAAATTACAGCTTTTACCTTTACCCCACTTACAAAGAACCAGCGCCTTGGGCATCCCAACCGGAAATTTGGCACTCGCCCCTACTTCAGTGACTACACACCTCCCCCAAGTACTGTTCGAACTTGCCCTAACCGCGCCTTTACTATTAATGATTACTAATCCCTAGTCAAATTTCATATCTCTATCTTTGGAATACACTCGAAGAGTTGCACTCCTTGGAGACAGTAACATAAGTAACTCTTGCTCTTCATAATCACCGAACCATCATAACAGCTTAAGCTCCAATCTAAATATCTAACTCTTTTAGGACTCTTGATATTTTCCATCTAAACTTCAGGTAGACAACAAACAAGCCTTACTACTTAAGAACAAAATTAGATATAATAGATTGTAGTGAACAATTTTAAAAACTAAAATTCGTGTTCATAGACAATACAAACATATGCTATGCATCAAAGTCACATAACAGAACAAAAGGTAATATGTGTTAAGAAAGAATTAATAATTAACCGTGAAAAGCTGCAAGAATAGAAATCAACATACATAATAAATATTCATAATCATTCAAATTGAGATGCACATAACAAGATTCAAGAAAAGAGAAAAACCCATTACTTGTATTATCATTTGCAACATACCCTTTTCATATAACATTACAAAATGTGTAGATATCAACATGTTGAGAGAGAGAGAGATAAAGAGAGGGAGAGAGAAATTAACAGAAAGAGATTAGTAAAGGGGGAGGGAGAGGGGGAGAGAGAGTAGAGAGAGGAGGGGAAGAGAGAGGGAGAGGGAGAGGGAGAGAGAGAGAGAGATCAGGGAGAGGGAGAGAGAGAGAGAGAGAAGGGGAGAGGGAGAGAGAAAGGGAGAGAGAGAGAGGGGGGAAGAGAGAGATGGGAGAGAGAGAGATGGGAGAGAGAGAGAGAGATTACCAGAAAGAGATCAATGAGGATGTGTTCAGGGAGAAAAGAGAGATCAGAGAAAGAGGAGAGATTAAGGACAGCTGAGTCAACAGATAGCGAAAGAAGCGATGGCGGAGTTCTCATTCATTCACACGATTCATATGCTCTCTCATATATATCTCGATTCTCCTATGTATCCTTTCTATGCTCACAACGAACAATTTTGAATCGGTCAGGTTAAACAACAACTTTACTAAATTTTCTCCGCAACTGTTCCTTTATAGGAGTACACCTAATGAGTATTGGATAAATTAATCATCAAATTTACATTTAATTAATTAATATGTTTCCTTAAACTTTTTGGTTGATTAACTAGAGTGAAAAAAAATTGTTCTAAGAGCATCTCCATATGTTATGTTTATTTGTCAACGGGTCACTTATTTTAGTTATTGTGTTGATTTTAGGTCACTCCAATGCTAACCACGTGTTGGATAAAATTATAGTTATCCGGTTTTGTTCTTTTAAATCTGCCCGTCCACTATATTATTCCACGTCATTTTCAGCATTATTTTTCTTAATTTCCTCAAGCCTAGATATATCATATATGTATCTAACTCTTTTTTTATCAACCAGTTGAAATCATAGATAGTAAATATCTTTTTGTGTTACTATTTTTATTTTTATGTAATGTTAATACTGTGTGAAAATATGTTTGTACAACTAGTTGATAAGTAGGTGTGTATAGTTGAATGGCCCCCTACCCTATCTGTACAAATATGTATATATTATATAATATCAAAATATAAAAATTATTTATATATATTCATCATTATTTTATTATATGTACAGATGCATTATTTATATTTTTATTTAGAACATAATAAATATTATGTAATGTTAAGTATAAAAATATTATTTTATTGTTAACTAAATTTATAAAAATTCTTATATAAAAGATATATTTTAGTTCATCATATATTTTATTTATATGTAGTAATGTTTGTTTTTTCATTTATTTTTAATTATGTTATTATATTTTCAATCAATCTTAATAAATTTCTATTTTTATTTTATAAATTTTACTTTAAAATATTGACATAAATATAAAAATGTTCTACTATTAACATTAAATATATTTTATTAAATATTATAATTTTATTTTCACTAATATATATTTGAATTTAATAAAAAAAATTGAATATAACTAATTGTTATGGATTAAAAATTAAGATATATGATTGCTGTATTTATTACTAAGGAACGTGAGTTTCGAGACTCGATTTGACTGCTCTTGTGTTTCGTGACTCAATATGCCTTAACAAGATGTGTACGTACCTTGCTGATTGTCAAGGATCAAGTCAAAAAACGTAGTTCTGTTCTGTGTGGTGAGGCCCCTTATATAGATGTTGGAAGTCCTTAAATTGGACTTGGTATAGGAGACTTGGTGGTCAAGTCTCTGAATTAGAATGGACTTGGGAGTCCTAGGAAGTAGGAAGCTGATTCCTTATTCTATGAGGTTCCTTGGAGGCCAATCTACAAGGATTTATATCCCCACTAGGACTTATCTTAATAGTTATTTTTCTCCCTTATTAATTAATTACGAAATTAATTAATAATCAGGGTTTTGGGCCTTCTTTTTTCCATCAGGCCTGATCTGGTCCATCAGGCCTGATCAACGTGTTAACCTTTTTGGTCTGAATATCATGCATCTTCTTATTGGGCCTTGCAGCCCAATTCATATGTAATTAATGCAACATTAACTACGTAATCATGATTTATTTATTCCCTATCATTTGCCCCCCAACTTTTGGGAAACATTGACTAGGTTTCGTAGAAGTTAAGTTCATTCGTTCACTTACAGGGTATCGTTTTTGCGTAAAGTGTGGAGCGATCTACACATTTACAACGTTTTTCTTTTATTCCTTTTATTCAGGATTATCTTAATTTTCAGGAATTTTTCCCTTAATTTTGGGATTTTTCCTTAATTTCCAGGAATTTTTCCCTTAATTATGGGATTTATCCTTAATTTCCAGGAATTTTTCCCTTAATCATGGGATTTTTCCTTTATTTTTCTGGATTTTTCCCTTAATTCTGGGATTTATACTTAATTTACTGAATTTATTCCTTATTTTCTGAAAATATTAACATTTTTTCAGAAAATATTTTAAGGAATTTCCTTAATTTTCTGTAATTTTCCAGGAATTTTTCTTCTTTTCCCCCCATTTTTCCTCTTTTTTTTAAATACATATTTCGACCAAGAATCTCATTCGACCAGGATCCTGGTCGAATTATCTTTCATTCAGCCCTGGTCGACGGCATTTCGAGGAGGATGGGTTCGAGCAAGAATCCTGGTCGAATTTCGGCCAGGATTTTTTCCTATACATTTTATATTTTTTTTTGAATTTTCGAGCAGAAAATTTTCGAGTAGGAAATTTTAATTTTAGTCAGGAATTTCGGTCAGGGGCCCTAGTTTTGATCGAATTAACTTCCCTTGGTTGCCCAGGTCGACAGAAATTCGGGCAGGATCCACTCGATCAGGATCTTCTCTTGATTTCTAGTCAACAAGGTTCTCAGGGATAGGGTTCTCGAGCAGAATCCTGATCCTTTCGGTCAAGAATTATAATTTTGACCGAATTAACCTTTCTCCCAGCCTTGGTCGACGCCCTTTCGACCACAACTCATTCGATGAGGAATACAGCGCGTGCCTTGATCGAATCGGGTCAAGAATATGTTAACTTTTGTGAATGCACATATTTACTTTGGGCCATACGTCTGGGCTGGAATCTTTTGGTTCCTTGATTTGGGCCTGAATTTTCTTGGGCCAACCCCTTAGTGGGTTTTAAACCTGGGCCCATTTCTTAAATTTGGGCTCTTCCTTTTGGGCCTTTGATTTTCAACTAATTGGCCCCTTTTCTGGGCTGTTTTTGTTGGGCTGATCTTTGGGCCCATTGTTTTTATTAATCCCGGGCCTGAACACTTGGCTTTTCTGAGCTGGGCTTTTTGTCCCTTAATGCCCAATAATTCTTGGGCTGAGCTTCCACTTTTTAAGCCAAATTTCCATAATCTTCTGGAATTTTGAGGTTTTTATGGAATTTTTCCAAACGTTTCTAGATTCTTCTAGAAAATTCTCTAATATGCACTAAAATTCTTTCAAATACTTGGTAGAGTATTCCAGAATGTTCCTGAACTTGGGCCCAAATGGGCTTTTCTAGGCCCATTTTTCCTTTTCTCCTCCTATATAAAGGTGGGAGGAGTGTGTTTTCATTCACACTCACCACTCTTCATTTCACACATCCTTTCTCAAACATTCTAACCTCCTCCTCTCTCAACTTTCCTCCCTTAGTTTTCCAGCCTCCCTCATTTCAAGGTTTCCAGGTTTTTCCCAGCTTTACTAATGGCTGACAAGAATTTCGAGAGGGCGACCAAGATAGCCTCGGCTTCAAAACGAGGTAAGGATATCGAGATCCGTTCTTCATACATGTCTTTAATCGATATGATTAACACTAGGGGGATGAATATCCCTCTACTGCACATCTCGATTCTTTTAATCATTGTAACACTTGGCACAACATTGATTTTGATAAATTAAATGCACGTTATAACGTTCTTCCTCCTCTTAGATTAGTTCCAGTTTCTGGTGGTGACCGTACTTGCCACTGGAAACCCGACACTCTCTTTATTTATACAGATGCCCTTGATGATGGGCTTAGGTTCCCTTTTCATCCCTTCATTCCTCATCTTTTAGCTGATTTAGAAATAAACCCATGTTAGCTTCCTCCAAACACGTGGAGGAGCATTTTATGTTTTATGGTTTGCTGCCTTAGGGAAGGTTTTCCCCTTTCTGTAGCTGTTTTTAGGAAGGTTTTTCAATGTTACAATAGCGCTTCTGGTAATTTTGGTTGGGTTTATGTCAAACAAAGACCCACATGTAAGCATATCTTTAACGGCGCCTCCATTCCTGACAATAACCAAAATTGGAGGAATAGTTTCGTCGGGTTACGTTGGGAGAATGGCGACTGGGGCACGCTATTCAGATCTTCCTTCGGGAAGGTTAGTGATGGTAGCCTCAAATTCATTCACTTAACTCCCAAGGAAACTAATATTAATAATGAGCTAACTCGGGATGACGGCACTACTATCAGCTGGACTCTCTTAGAAGAATTTTCCCTCATTCATGTGGGACTATCCTCTGTTTCTCAACAGGGTATTTTTCTTCCCTTCTCCATTTTATTTTATTTCATGCATTATTGACACCACTTATTTTGTTTTTCGTCTTGTCTTGCAGCTGCCAAGGAGATCAACGAGGAGAACGTGCCCCTTGTTGAGGAAACTGCTAGAATGAAGAAAGCTAGCCTTGCAGGCCTAGACACTCGAGGGAAGGCCACGGAGCCTATCTTCTTGAGAAAACACAAGGAGCCCATGGGGGAGGCTTCAGCTGAGGGAGCTGAGGGCCACAATGCTCCTATTACTGCTGCTGTTCCTGCCGCTGCTGCTACAGGTGCCTTCCAGCCTCTCTGGGGATTCCGCCGAGGGGATACCGTGGTTGGATCCATGAAGCATGCTTGGGATTGGTCCTACCATGGAGTGACTCCCAAGGATTTTATTGATGTGGTGGCCACCCCTGATCTTGAGAGGATAAAGCTCATGGGAGCTCAGTCTCTGGCTTCGGTATGTCTCCCTTTTTTTTGAACTCATCTTTCTTACTTGTAGCATTTTCCTGCCTTACACTTTGTTAATTCTTTTATTTCAGTCTAACGCCTATTTTCAAGGCGCTGTGAGGCAAGCCGAGTCATGGAAGCGAGCTTCTGACAAGGCCGACAATGCCCTCAGGAGGCAGCAAAAGAAGTATGTTGCTCTAGAGAAGAAGTTCAAGCGCAAGGAGGAAGAACTCGGAGAATCTAACGCCGAGCTGGTGGTGCTTCGGGCAGAGAAGGATAAAGTTATAGATAACTATCTGGACTCGGAGGAGTTTGCCTAGTCCATGAGGATAAGGGATGATTCAGTCTTCCCCGGGTTTTTTAGGACTGGTTGGGACATGGCCCTTAGGACCGTGAACGAGGCTTGTCCTGACATTAACCCGACGGACTATGTCTACCCTGATGATGAGGTTTTATTGCAGAGGTTTCGCACTCGAGTAATTATCTCAGATCACGTCCCTCAGGACCCGCTTCTTCCTCCTCCCGAGTCTTCTTCCAGACCTGCTGAGGATGACAGCTCTTCCTCCTCCTCCGAGACGACAGAGACATCTAGCGAGAGCGGGGGGATGACGATATGGATGCCGAGGGCACCTCAGCTCCTTAGAGCTTTTCCAGCCCTGCGTGGCTTGTTTACTTTATCTTACTTTCGAGACTTTATTTATCAAACTCTTGTAATATTTATTTGATCTATTTTATTTATCGGATTTTATGCTTGCATTTCACGCATTTGGTTTTCCTTGCCTTGCCATAGACATTCAAACATATTTCGAAAAATTTATGAATTTTCATAATTATTTGGGATTCATCCCTTACACGAGTCTTAATAAACCTCAAAATAAAACTAGAACATATAAATCCTAAGCAATCAAAGCTTCAATGTGCTTTTCAACCTACTTGTCATCTTAACAAGTGAGAATCGTATTCAGTTGCCCTACACATAGTAAACCTTCAGGTTTTGTGCATGCCAAGTTCTCGGGACTTCAAAACCATCCATAGTCTCCAGCTTGTAGGTTCCTCTACTTTGAACACTCTTGACTTTGTATGGCCCTTCCCAATTCGGGGCAAGCTTCCCTTTATGTCCCACACCGGAAACTTCTATCTTTCTCAAGACTAGGTCACCTTGCTTGAAAAACCTTTCTTTAACCCTTAGGTTGTAGTAGAATGAAGCCTTTTTCTGATATTCCACTATCTTCGCATGTGCCTCATCTCGCACTTCATCAATTAAGTCCATGGCTAACCTTTGTCCTTCCTCATTCTCCCCAGCATTGAAAGTTTGAATCCTGGGAGAGGAATGTGATATCTCCACGGGAACAATTGCTTCTGCCCCATATGCTAACATGAAGGGAGTTGCCCCAGTCGTGACTCTACAGGTAGTCCTATAGGCCCATAGTATTGGAAGTATCTCATCCACCCAATTATTCCTCGATTTCTCGATCCTCTTCTTTAGTCCATCTAGGATTATTCGATTTCCTACCTCCGCTTGCCCATTGGCTTGTGGGTGAGCCATAGAGGTGAACCGTAACTCAATTTCATTTTCCTCACAGTACTTCTTGAATTCCTCATTGTTGAATTGTGTTCCGTTGTCGGTGACTAGGATACGGGGAATTCCATACCGGCACATAACATTTTCCCACAGGAATTGTGCAACCTGCTTAGTTGTGATTTTGGCCAAGGGTTTGGCTTCAATCCACTTAGTGAAATAATCAATGGCTACAATTAGGAACTTCCTTTGTGCCGTGGCCATGGGGAAAGGTCCCAGAATATCCATTCCCCACATAGCAAAGGGGATGGGCGAGTTGATAGAGGTCAGCATCTCGGGGGGTTGTCTAACAACCGGTGCATGCTTCTGACAGCGGTCACACTTCTTCACAAATTCTTTGGCATCAGCCATCATTTCCGGCCAATAGAAGCCTAAACGGGTTATCTTAAGAGCTAAGGCCCTGCCCCCCAAGTGTTGCCCACAAATACCTTCATGCACTTCCTCAAGAGCCAAGCGTGCCTTATCGGGCCTGAGACACCTTAAGTAAGGAACCACGAAAGATCTTTTATACAGAATCCCATCTATCAAATAGTACCTTAGTGCCCGAACAACTAACTTTCGTGCTTCAGTAGCATCGTTTGGCAACCAACCGGTTTGAATGTGGGCCTTAATGGGATCTATCCATGACGTCCCCATGCCTACATGAGCTACAAGCTTAACATCTATGCTCCGTGTCTTCAAAATGCGGAATTACACACTTCCTGAACTTTCTTCTATCTCGGATGAAGCAAACTTTGATAATGCATCTGCCTTAGCATTTTCCTCCCTTGGAATGTACTCAACATGGCATTCATTGAATTGGGTCATCACAGCCCTTACTAGGCGGACATACTTAGCCATCGTATCATCACTTGCCTCAAACTCTCCCTTTACCTGGGATATGACCAGCTTCGAGTCTCCACGAACTTTTAAGTTCTTGACTCTAAGTGTCCCTGCTAGGCCGAGGCCAGCTATCAGGGCTTCATATTCTGCCTCATTGTTTGTGGTTGGGAAGTCTAACTTCATGGCATACTCAATCAAGAACCCATCAGGGCTTTGTAAAACCAATCCTGCTCCACTTGAGTTTGTTTTTGATGCTCCATCAAAATAGAGAACCCAATATTCTTTCTCCTTATCATCCTTCTCTTTGTCCCTATTATCAACTTCCTTGTCTTGAGGTATGGTATCTTCCTGCTCCCGACTTCTTGGTTGGCTATGCTACATTCCACCACGAAGTCAGCTAATGCCTGGGCTTTTACTGCCGTCCGCGGCTTGTACTTAATGTCGAACTCTCCCAGCTCTATTGCCCACTTGATCAACCTCCCACTAGCCTTAGGACTATGAATGATATTTCTTAGGGGCTGATTTGTTAGCACCTCAATTTGATGAGCCTGAAAGTAAGGACGTAACTTTCTTGAAGCCATCACCAAGGATAGAGCAAATTTCTCAATAGTTGAATAATTCAACTCAGCACCATGCAGAATTTTGCTGACATAATATACGGGTTTCTGGATTTTCAGTTCCTCCTTAACCAATACAACGCTTAAGGCACTTTCTGAAACGGCTAAGTACAAGAATAAAACTTCATTCAAAGCTGGCTTGACCAGCAACGGGGACTGGGCCATATATTTCTTTAATTCTTCGAATGCCTTCTGGTTTTCCTCATTCCATTCAAAGTCCTTAATGTTCTTTAGTGACTTGAAGAATGACAAGCACCTGTCTCCTGACTTGGAGATGAATCGTCCCAGCGCAACAACCCTTCCTGTGAGCTTCTGAACATCCTTGACATTTTTTGGTGGTTCCATGTCCAGGATTGCCTTTATTTTATCGGGGTTAGCCTCGATCCCTCTCTTGGAGACCATCAATCCCAAAAAAAATTCAGATCCTACTCCGAAAGCACACTTTGTAGGATTTAACATCATCTTGTGGTATCTCAGGTGCTCAAAAGCTTCCCTCAAATGGGTTATATGATCAGTCTTTACTAGACTCTTGACTAACATGTCATCAACATAGACTTCCATAGTCTTACCAATAAGATCCTTAAAAATTTTATTTACCAACCTTTGATAGGTGGCTCCTATATTCTTAAGACCAAATACCATAACAAGATAACAATAAACACCAAAGTCAGTGATGAATGATACCTTTGGAATGTCATCGTTGCGCATCTTAATCTGATTGTATTCGCTAAATCCATCCATGAAGCTCAGCATCTCATGCCCAGCAGTTGCATCAATCAAAGTATCAATTATTGGCAACGGAAAATAGTCTTTAGGGCATACATCATTCAGATCAGTGAAGTCTATACACATCCTCCACTTTCCATTGGCCTTCTTCACCATTACAAGGTTTGCTAACCATTCCGGAAATTGAATCTCCTCAATAAAACCAGCCTCTAAGAGATTCTCTACTTCCTGTTTTATAGCTTCTTGTCTTTCCGGGACAAAGTTTCTTTTTTTTTGTTTCACTGTCTTCCGGTTTGGGTCCACGTTTAACTTGTAAGTAATCAGCTCCGGGTCTATACCTGGCATATAAGCCGCTGACCATGCAAATACATCACTATTTTCTTGCAAAAATCTCACCAACTTCCCTCTAAGGGGCTCCTCAAGTGTGGCTCCAATGAAAGTCATCCTCTCAGGATTCTCGGGGGCTAAAGAAATCGAAACCAAGTCTTCTACTGGCTTTCCTCTTTTCTCATCATTATCTCGGATATCTATATCTTCAATAGGAAGAACCTGCCCCCCAACTCCATATTCCCTCAAGGAGGCTACATAACAGCTTCTAGCCATTTTTTGATCTCCTCTCTCTTCTCCAATCCCATTCCGAGTGGGAAACTTCATAACTGAATGGTAGGAAGAAGGGACTGCCCTGAAGGCATGTATCCCTGTCCTCCCCATGATAGCATTATAAGTTGAACTAGCCTTTACCACCACAAAGTCCAACATCTGCGTTGCTTGCCTTGGTTCCTGACCTATGGTGGTTGGCAACTTGATTATTCCTTCCACGGGATATTCTACTCCCGCAAATCCATATATCGGCATGTCGGTTGGGGTCAATTGGGAGTCGTTATATCCCATCCTTAAAAAGGCGTCATGGAGCAAGATATCTACTGAAGCACCATTATCCACAAGGACCCTCTTGACCGGGCTATTTCCTATTATCGGTGTTATGACCAGCGGGTCGTCATGAGGAAATTTCACACCCTCTAGGCCAGAATCATCAAAAGCCAATGTTACTTCTGTCCTGGCCCTCTTCGGGGCTTCTCCAACAATATGCATAACCTCTCTAGTATATGCTTTTCTGGAGTTTCTGGATAATCCAGCAGCAGTTGGTCCTCCAAAGATTGTGTTTATCACAGGTCCTCGAGGTCCCGGCCCTCCATAAATTGTGTTTATAACCGGTCCTCTAGGCTGGGGATTCCGCCCCTGATCGTCTTGGTCCCTCCTACGATCTTCAAAGTTCTTCCTTCCATTGTTATTCCTATCCCCTCCTTCTCCAGTGTATTTGTTCAATCTTCCTTTTCGAATGAGGAACTCTATTTCATCTTTCAACTGTCTACACTCATCGGTGTCATGACCAACATCTTTGTGAAATCTGCAATACTTGCTCTTATCTAGCTTGGCAGGATCAGCCTTCAAGGGCTTAGGCCAACGAATATCTCGATCTTTTTTGATTTCCATCAGGATCTAGCTTCTAGGAGCATTCAGCTTAGCGTATTCAGTGAACTTTTGCCCATGTCCTCCCTTCTTGGGGTTTGAATCAGGGTTTTGCTCGGTTCTAGGATACTTGTCCTTAGCGATATACTTCAGATCAGTTTTCCGCTTCTTGCCTCCAGTGGGCTCATTACTCACTACGGTCTTCCTCATGCTTTCTTCGACCTTGATATACTTCCCTGCCCTATCCTGGAGTTGCAACATGCTTTCAGGGGGACGTTTGGCCAAGGACATCTTAAAAAACTCATCCCTAGTTCCTGGTTGCAGTGCTATCATGGCTACCTTATCATTAAGGTCTGGGACTTTTAAAGCTTCCTTTATGAAACGATTCAGATAGTCTCTCAAGGATTCCTTTGTTCCCTGCGCAATGCTCATAAGAGATGCTGAACTTTTCTCATGAACTTTCCCGCTAATGAATTGCTTAATAAAAGCCTGACTTAATTCTCTGAACGACCCAATAGAATTTGGGGGCAAGCGACTATACCAACTTTGATCCATACCCGACAGGGTTTGAGGAAAGGCCCGACACTTAATAGCATCATTCACGGGCTGCAACAACAGTGCATTAGAGAATGTTCTAACATGATTAGCGGGATCTCCCGTGCCATCATAAGCTTTGATAGTTAACATCTTAAACTTCCTTGAGATATGGGCATTCATTATTACTTCAGTGGAGGGCGGAGTAGGATCATCAGGATCTCCAAGGGGAAGAAGATTGCTTGGATCAGCCCTTGGGACAACAGCCCTTCTCTGTACTGGACCATCTAGGTCTATGACAGGAGGAGGATTTCTCCCCCTAGGAGGTACTGGGGGTCTGGTGGTCTGGTGCGCCTCCAAGTCGCGCCTCAGCCTTTGAATCTCAGCCTCATGAGCCCTGATCCTTTCCTGCACTTCTTGGGGATTCCTCCCTTGGGTGATTTGAGGACGTTGGCTTCCATCGGCCATCGGCTCTTTGACAGCACGCCTCCTTTTTGGGGCTACTTCATCATCCGAAGATTCGGAGTCTCTCTCAGTGTAAGGACCAGAAAATTCCTGATCCTCAGGGATAGGAGCCAAACCTCGTATGTAGAGGGGTGATCGCCCTCGTGCTTCACTCCGTCCAGCATGTCCACTTCCTCCAACCTCTGGGTGAAGGGGCATCCCATACGGGGGGTTAGTGGTCACAACAGTTGAATACTCGTACCCAATGGGTCGAGAGTTCACAGGTGCATGTAGTTGTTGAACTTGGGGATTCGTACCTTGAATAGCCGGGGGAATCGTCCCTTGTGGCTGAGGTTGAGTTGCCCCTATCTGGGTTTCCCCTTGGGTAGGTGCATAAGTTGAGTGAGGGGGTATCTCCACGGTTGACGAAATCACCTGGGTTGTCCCCGATGGTGTTCCTTCCTCCAGAGCTCTAATTGTTCTCCGTGTTCTCGCCATGATTGTTGTTGTGCTTTCCCAGAGACGGCGCCAAATGTTATGGATTAAAAACTAAGATATATGATTGCTGTATTTATTACTAAGGAACGTGAGTTTCGAGTCTCGATTTGACTGCTCTTGTGTTTCGTGACTCAATCTGCCTTAACAAGATGCCTACGTACCTTGCTGATTGCCAAGGATCAAGTCAAAAAACGTAGTTCTGATCTGTGGGGTGAGACCCCTCATATAGATGTTGGAAGTCCTTGAATTGGACTTGGTATAAGAGACTTGGTGGTCAAGTCTCTGAATTAGAATGGACTTGGGAGTCCTAGGAAGTAGGAAGCTGATTCCTTATCCTATGAGGTTCCTTGAATGCCAATCTACAAGGATTTATATCCCCACTAGGACTTATCTTAATAGCCGTTTTTCTCCCTTATTAATTAATTACGAAATTAATTAATAATCAGGGTTTTGAGCCTTCTTTTTTCCATCAGGCCAGATCTGGTCCATCAGGTCTGATCAACGTGTTAACCTTTTTGGTCTGAATATCATACATTTTTTTATTGGGCCTTGCAGCCCAATTCATATGTAATTAATGCAACATTAACTACGTAATCATGATTTATTTATTCTCTATCACTAATGATTATAGCTATTACCACTGAAGTAAAAATACTTAAAAATTCAATAAAATTTTAGTTAAGCTTGTTTTAGCTTACGGTTGGAGATGCTCCAAGGGTTATGACACTATAGTATATATTTTTCGGTTTTTCCTTGGTGTATTTGTGAGCACAAATTCAAGAGTTATCTGTCATGTAAAATTTGAGTAACGTTAGGGATCGCAAAATAAATTGGATTTTTTTCATGACATGATTTAATTGATGAAATTCATATTAATACACGCATCCAATTAATTTATAAGGAAGTGAACGATCATTAGCGGACACATCTTCAATTGAGAATCGTTTTGGAAACGATTTTAGGAGTTTCGGAATTTCTTTTAAATTTTGATTGGTCATTTTTGAATAAATATGATAGACCAAGGGTGCAAAAAATCTCAGCAAATAAAATTACCCACCTCATAAAAAATATTAATCATTGTTAGAAAATGCTGATCAACCTGAGCACACAGAATTCCAAATTTATTTATTGGTGTTATCAAGTATCACCCAGCTCAACCATCATCTAGGGCAGATATAACAGTCAGCACTGTTGTTATCGAAGTTATTGCTTTATTATTTGTTTATTTTTCATCTCTAGTCCTCCCGGATTTTGATCCTAAAGCGTACGAGAAGCCCATGTTGAGGTGAGAATGGTAGGGGTGACTGAGAATCGAACCTTCTGCCAGCCTAAATTCTAATATCATATTACTTAACAAGCTCATCAAAAACCTTAAAGCAGGATCATATAGTTCAACAAAACCATCCCCTTCAAAGCATATAACCTACAACACCACTTACCTAGCCCCCTCAAATGTAAATTTCTTGATATACAATAAGCTAGCATGCCTCGGTGCGATTGTGTCTGCCACTTAGAATACTGGCCACCAAGACACAGAAAAATGCAAGAAACTACTCAACGGAGATAAGAAGAATACAGATGCTAAGCTGGAAAAAACAAACACCTTACAAATCCATATAATATTCAACCGAGCGAGAAAATCAAAATCAAAATCAAAATTAGAAACTTCTAAGACACTCTATCAAGAGAATTCAAACACCACATCTGCAGAAATGGCAGTTTTGAACAGAACTATATTACACCTACCACCGACTTCAAAAGTCGGAGACTTTTATTCATTTCCACAAGATCGGAATTGTCTGCAAGTGAGGATGGTGGTTCGACTCCTGTAAAGACATAAAGAGCTTTCATCTCCTCTAAACTAGTAGCATGCATAGGAGCTGAGTATCCCACTATTGCCCGTAGTGCATCTATTTGTTCCCATATTTTCTCCTCATTGAGCAATCCCTACAGAAAATGTCCAGCATATAGAAATGTTAACAAAGAAATTTTTGCTTGAAATTAGCTATAAAAAACAATTCTGCTTGTTACAAGCATATGGGATAATTTCATGGGTCTATAATGCCTAGTGGGAGGGTGAGATTACATAATCATCCCAAAATGAAACTGGAAATGATCAAATCTCGTACGGATTGAATGATTATTGATAAATGAAGAGATTGTTAATAGCGAAGTGTCTATAGTCCTTGCACAAACATAACTCAAGTGTATGTCTGCTTAACTCGCGCGAAGAAATATGTAATGCTTGTTGCCTGTGGGTCAATTTGCTGAGGCTTTTGATATACATTACCTCCGGTAACACATATAATACTATATCCTAAACATCAGCGGACCACGGTCACACTGCACTGAAAAATCAGTCGAGTGCAATGGTCGCATTAGAAACTGGTTTGCGAGATGAGCAACAAACAAAAAACACAGACATGCATATCCAGTTCAAAATGATTAAATAAACACTTAATTGCAACAAGGAAACATTATGATTTGCGTACATGCATATCGCTGTTATATAAATATATAGTTTATTGCAATAAGGAAATACTACGATTTGCTTAGATGCATATGATTGTTAAAGTTAATTTTGAAATATTTAGCCATCTTTAGATAATATTTCGTTATATTGACTTTTGCAGTGGCACATAAAAGTCCACGAGGAGGCAGTTACTCAAATGTAGGATTTTATGAAAGTATTGATGGTAACACAGCTCGAACCATACTGATATATTATAGAAAGGATAATACAGGTAGACGATAATTTGACAGATAGCACGAATCAGAATGAAAAGATTAATCAAAAGACACAAAAGAAGTTAACAAATGTTGTATGCTGCGTATCCTTTTCTTGAAATTTTTAGACACAAAAGAAATTAAAAAATGTTGTATGCTGGGTACCCTTTTATTGAACAGGTAAGAGAATCCATATTTTGCATGTCAGAGGAGGAATCACATTGATAAAGTTATACTCAAGAAGAAGCAATGTTACCACTCGTGGTATAGGGTGCCTGACACGAAACATAAATTGGGGACACAGTCTTAAATTTGGACAAGGGTATTAACGAACAAGTATGGTAAATAGATATCTTAACAAAAAGAAACAATAGAACTTAGGTCGAACATGATTTTGTGAAGAACTTTGCAAAGTAGGTGCTTTCTCTACTTGTTTCATAATTATGCTTCTTCTGTTTTCTCATTTTTTTTGTTTTCATAGCAAGCTCAAGTCACATGTGGTCTTTAAGTTGATTAAAGTATCCACATTTCAGTCAAAGGATCCAACACAAAGTAAGTGTCTCATCCTGTCCGAGTGTCCCATCCTATCGACATTTCAGTCTAAGGATCCGACACAAAATGAATTTCTTGTCCTGGCTGAGTATCATATTGGCCGATTAGGGCACTACGACCTAAATAGAAGTGTTGGACTAACAGACAACAGAGATCAACAAGAGGTACTAGCAAAACTTCAGGTCCAAAACTCTTCCCCTAATGTTATATTCAGAAAACAAGTAGTTGCAGAAAAGAAGGGCCGCACTGATATCAACTTATATTCCCTTGAGGAAAAAATATACATTTAGAAAGAAGAAGTGGAACGTCAACTTATAAAATCATTTATAAGGAAGAAACTGATAGCCACCATAGTGTCATGGGCTCATGGCTGTTCTTATCTTACAAAAAGGTCGGAGGAGAACTGCAATAAAAAACGAGAGGCCTTGATGGTATTCACTAAACTGTGCACAAGTTTCTCATTGATATACAACAAATTCCCCACAGGGCACCTTCTAATTTTTTTTTTAGATCTATAGCATATCATATGGGAAAAGAAGACCAGCGAGACACTAAATTACTAAAAGAATTAAGATGTATTAAACCTCATAATTTGTGCAAGGATATATCAATATAACAAGTAATACAAATTTTACAACAACTATTAGATGAGTTTGCAAGAATGCTGATACAGAATCTATACTTTTGCAGATTGAGTTGTCCTCCCTAAAGAAGGTCAACCAAGGTGTAGCTATAGATATAGAAGCTCACTGTTCTACTGTTTAAAAGAACCCGAAAAAAAAAGAAATTAAACAACTAACCTCGCTGGAAGGCGTAAGGGGATCAGTCTCAGGTTGAAGGTTTATATGCTTGGATACAGCTACCTTCGTGGAAATTCGAAGAAATGGTAAATCTTCAACATCACCTGTCTTGCTGCTCCTAATATTATCATTTTCTGCAGCACATGTAACAAGCTCAAAAAAGTTGACAAATGCGACATTAAATATACAACTGCTATAACCTTCATTTAAACTGGTGTCCGATGACATCATTAACATCTTCGTTCATTCCATTCATTCAAATGGACATACCTCAACTTTCAAATAGGGCTACTATTCAACTAAAATATATGCTGGGCCCTGACTTAGGACTCTCTAATTTTCGACTAGTTGGCCACCCCGCCCAAATATATAATCTATTTTAAAGCAATAGTAACTCACTCAAAATTATAAGATAATACACTTCTGTGAATGAAACCCGTGCGAGAAAGCATAGTATAAAAATATATAGAAATTAGACATTCTTTCTTAAAAAAGCTTTATCCATCTAAATGTTTTGATATTCAATATCTGGATAAAAATTCTAATTTACGAAATTTTGAAATGAGGAATTGTACATCAATATTCTATAGAGTATTGACTTGATTCACATTTTACACTTTACATAGATGTGTGACTAAATTTTTTTTACCCTTATATTGATTTAGCGTCTGTCCTTGAATGTGTTGTAATGATTTCTTATAATGTTCTAGGACAATTAATAATGTACATAGAAATTGAAGTTTATGAGAATGAAATCTGCATACATATTAAAAGTCAAATTATGATGATGCAGTAAACAAAGGAAGCACGTAAGTAATTTAACTGATTACCTCCTTCTCTTAAAGCATGTTCCTTTAAGAGAAAACAATCATCTCGTACAAATTAACCCCTAAGACAATACCTTGGGAGATGTTAAAGTCATTGTAGTAGTTGTGACCACCAGCTGTGTAATCGAACAAATCCAGCCCACATTCATCAGCAATCTCTCTAGCTGAATGCAAATCACTTGCCTTGGTGCGTTCTACAACACTTTTTATGTCCCCAACAGTGTCATCAGCAACTCTTTTTGCCACCAAAACAAGCTTCTGCGATTTATTGCACACCTTTATATCTTCATTTTCTTGCTCACCGGCAATCTTTTTACCACTGTGAACACTAACTATTACTTGCCGTATTCCTATAACAGCTTTCTCATTCATGTCTTCTATAATTGGCTTTTCATTTCTTACTTCCGTTCCTTCAACTGACAGTACATCTTCTACTGGAATATACTTGGTAGCATCCTCCTTGTATTCCCCTTCGTGACCATGCTCTATAATTTTAATTGGTCTTTCCTCGAGACTTTTGAGCGCAAAAACTTCATTTTCCTGTAATGCACTTCTTTCTTGAGTCTTATTTTTAGCCTCTCCATCCTTATCACTCCTCATCACAATGTCTATTTTCATCTCATCTGAATCTTTCTTAAGCACTGCAAAATCATTCTTCCCATCATAAACAAGTGCCTGGTAACTATGACCTCTTTCAGGTTTACTGATATCACTTACATCCAGTTCTAGCATCCTAGCGGCCCCTTCGACTGCCTCCAACTGTTTCTCTTCCACAACTGGTTTTTGCTTATGAATATCCATGTGAGTATTTGTATCATTTACGTCCAGCAACTTCTCTTGTTCCAGAGGTTCTTCATCATATATCTGAATGTCATCCTGGCCATAAAGTACATCTTCCTGCAAAAGAGCTGCGCCTTTAGGCAGGACATCATTTCCCCCATTCTGCTCAGTAGTCACATCAAATTCCATTGTATGGATAGGTTTCTTCTGCAAATTATCTGCTTCAACTTCTGTAGATCCGTCCTTCATTTTCTGTTCTTCTGGCGCTTGCTCCAAATCAGCTTCTTCCTCCTCATCCTCTTCATATCCTCGTTCATCCACCAGTTGCAACAACTCATCATTTTCTTGTTCCACCGCTCCTTGAACCAAATCAACATCTTCCAAATCATATCCTTCTCCCTCAGCCCCTGAACCTTGAACCAAATCAATAACTTCCATGTCATATTTTTCGTACTCCAACATGGAATCCGACTCTGGTGTAGGAAGCAACGCGCTCATGATCTTTTGGGTACAAGCATAAGTTGCAAAAACAAACCCAAAAGGGACTGAACAGGCTAATCCAAGTGTAGAAAAAACCACAAGTGGAGGAAGAACCAGCGGCGCCGATGTAATCACAGCACCAGTAATAACAGCCTTTTTCCCTAACCATATTCCTTTATCTATTACCCAACTAACTTTACCATTCATCTCCTTCTTAGAGGAATAATCATCATCAACTTCGCAGTCCTTATCCAAGTCTTCCATCCTTTTAAATCATTCACAAGAATAGCACAAAATTAGGTTACTAGCAAAAAATTTCCTTCCTCATTACTAATCACGTGGCTTGAGTCGTAGTTAAAATTTGACAAACATTCCTACATAAACCATTTTCATCTAAAAAATATATAATTTACCAAACATATACAAACAAACAATCTTAACAATTTAGTCCACACCTTATTAATAATTTACACTTATAAGGTTTACTTCTATACAAGCAAAATTAACTAAAATTATGTATAAAACTATGAACACAAACATAAATACACACTATATATCAACAAAGACATAAAATTAGCAGAACAAACAAGGCACCAAGACATGTGCATCATATATATATATATACCCTGCTTTACCATCTTTCAGTTTAACCAAAAAATGAACAACTTAAAGAAGAATAAATCTACAAATTTGATTAATTCTATTTACAATCACAAAACTAGCTCACTAATAAAAAAATCTTATTGAACTACCAATCATTTTTTCCTTCAAAAAAAAAACACAAATGAAACAAGTTTTTCTAATATAGCTTTTAAGTTAATAAACAGTATCCATTCAGATATAATAAATCTCGGAATAAATGAGAATCATACAGGAATATCACTTGAGCTATATCATCTTGCTTGAATTAAAACAATCTACAAACATGAATAATAAGAAAAAGTTTAAACATAGATTTATAGACATACCTGATGGTAATTGAGAGGGAGTTTAGGATTAGGCTGCCATGAGTAAAGTTGATAGAGCAGGATACATAAATTTAAGGCGGTAACTGTGCTGCTTATGTAGTGTAATACATGCTTTTATGTTCTTTTGATGTATTGTAACTTATGCTGTACTATATATTAGTATACACGTGTTGCAACAAAAGTAGGGACACATGTCAGAACTGCATGCAAAATTCGGATAGGAAAAATAAAATTATTATGTCACACATTCCAATGTTCTGGTCTATACTCTATAGCATGAATACTTGTAATATCTCTATGATCTTTTGGTTTGGCAAATAAAATAAGGATGCTATTTTTTTAAATTAAAATTATAGTTTAGATTGAAATTAGAAAATGAACATGTATAATTACATCGAAATATGTTCAATTTGTATTTATTAGTACTTACTTTCATTTCACTTCTTTAAAAAAAACTCAAACAACAAAATTATTAATGAAAGTGAAATAATTTTTAAAACTCCTTTTTAGAACTAGGAATCACCTTTCAAAAGAAAGATTTAAAATATTTAAGGAGGGTGTTGGTCCAAGACATTACAGCCCAACGAGATTTAAAAGAAGCAGTGAACTACATTCAGTCACCCCGACGCTCTTCAAGGCATGAACGTCGTTGTAGCTATAGCCCGCGATCTCTCGCGCGAGAGAGACGCCATGAGCGTCGTCGAACACCACCGCCACGTGTGGATGATCGCCTTCCGAGGGATAGAAGGGAAAGGGACCGGCAACCCCGCACTCGACCAGAAAAAAAGTTCACTAAATTGAACACAGAGAAGATAATAATTCTGGCAGTTCTAAAAACAGAACCAGACTACAGACCACCAAGGCCCATGAAGGCCGGTAGACCCCCCAGTTCCAGATATTGCGACTATCATGAGGATACCGGTCACACTACAGAACAGTGCTTTCAACTTAGCAACCTCATATAGGGAAAGATCCGTCGGGGACAGTTAGTATATTACGTACAACAAGATGACAATCCTAGACGTCACCATCGAGATGAAGAGGATCGGGTCATTGACGTCATATTTGGAGCAGCAGCTGTTGGAGGATTCTCTCACAACTCCAGGAAAACATACGCTCGAGAAATCTTCAACGTCAATCCCTCGACAGTTAAACGCCCTCGCGCGAACCCGACTCCGGTCATTTCCTTCTCCGATGATGATTATCATCCGGGGCTCATTGAGGGTCATCAAGATGCTCTTGTCATCACAACCCGAGTAAGAAATAATAATGTGAAAAAGATGCTGGTCGACAACGGAAGTTCTGTCGATGTCCTCTACCATCACGTCTTTTCGCGGATGGACATCGGAGATCGACGACTCGAAAACTCCCGAGCACCGTTGTACGGATTTACCGGAAATGAGGTCCATGTAGTGGGAACCATTGATATGCCAGTCCTCTTTGGCTCACCACCTTGCCAAGTTTGGAAGGTCGTTAAATTTCATGTGATCAGTGCTTCTTCCAGCTTTAATGCCATCCTAGGCCGCACTACAATCACAGCCCTAAAGGCAATAACCTCAATCTCCCATTTGAAGATGAAATTTCTCACCGACTTCGGCATCGGAGAAATGATTGGAGACCAGGTGATCGCGAGACAGTGCTACTTGACAACAGTTTCCCCAAAGGAAAAGGGGGAGGAAGATCTAGGAGTTAACCAGGTACTCGAGATCGACCCCCACAACTCAATTGAATCTACAAGCCAGAATTCATGCTTCCCTGCAGAAGAGACTGAGGAGATCGAAGCGGTCATCGGCAACCCAATAAAGACAACCAAGGTAGGAAAAGGACTCCCTGAACATTTAAAGCAAGAGATCATTAACCTTATTAGAAAAATTCGCCGATATCTTCGCCTGGGACCCGAAAGACATGCCGGGAATTCCCGAGGTCGTCGCATGCCACTTCATTCACATCAACAAAAACATTGCTCCAGTACGGCAGAAACGTCGAATTCTCCGATGAAAAGAGGGCAGCTATCGATCAAGAAATTGTCCGACTCCTCGAAGATAAATTCATCGAGCCCGTCCAGTTCCCCACATGGATCTCCAATGTTGTTTTAATCAAGAAACACAACGGAAAGTGGTGAATGTGTGTCGACTATTCTGACGATAACAGAGCTTGCCCCAAAGATTTCTACCCACTCCCAAATATCGATCAGCTGATCGACTCTACAGCAGGAAACAAACTCCTTTCTTTTATGGATGCATTTTCAGGGTACAATCAGATAAAATGGACTCTCATGACTGGGAGCAAATGGCATTTATTACTCATAGGGGGTATTCGTATATCGAGTCATGCCTTTCGGGCTAATTAATGTCGGCGCAACTTTTCAACAGATGATGGACACGATCTTTAAATCGCAAATAGGGAAGAATATGCTAATTTATGTGGATGATATGATAACTAAATCCAAACTCGCCGTTAACCACTCGTTTGACCTTCGTGAGACCTTTGAGAATTTCCGAAAACATAGCTTGCGCCTTAATCCCAGCAAATGCTCCTTCGGACTTACATCTGGCAAATTTCTTGGATTCCTGGTCACACAGCGAGGCATCGAGGACGACCCCGCGCAGACAAAAGCTATTCTAGAAATGGACGATCCAAAATCCGTCAAAGACCTACAAAAGCTCACAGGGTGCATAGCGGCCCTTCAAAGATTCATCCCTCAGTCGTCCAAAAGGTGCCTCCCATTCTTCGCCATCATAAAAAAGCTTCAAGATCAACACCATTCGAATGAAACAATGAGTGCAAATCTAGCTTCATGAAACTCAAAGCATTTCTGAAAAATCCTCTCATCCTCACTCGGCCAATCCCGGGCGAAGCTCTGCGTGTTTATCTGTCGGCATCCGACGAAACAGTCGCAGCTGTTCTTTTCCGACTCGACGAAGGAAAGGAGGTTCCCGTATATTATATTAGTCACTCGTTGCATGATGCTGAAACTCGATATCCTCAAGTTGAAAAGCTCGTGTACGCCTTAGTCATCGCCAACAGAAAGCTTCGACATTACTTTCAAGCAAGGGAAATACACATGTTGACAAATGCACCTCTCAAAAGAATCTTGCACAAACCTGATATAACAGGAAGGCTCGCGACATGGACTATTTAACTGAGCCAGTTCTACATCGAGTATAAGCCACGAATCGCCATAAAAGCTAAGGCCCTCTTAGATTTTGTAGCAGAATACCAATTCATGGCTAAACGGTCGAACCCCGAGGAATCCCAGCTACGACCATGGATATTTTTCGTTGATGGATCATCGACCACGAATTCGGGGGGAGCGGGGATAATTCTTATCATCCCAGAAGGATTTAAGATCCAGCAAGCCCTTAAGTTCGAATTCCAAGCAACAAATAATGTGGTCGAGTACGAGGCATTAATTGCAGGTTTAAAACTGGCAGCGGACCTTGAGGTAGACATTATCGACATATTTGGCGACTCCCAGCTGGTGGCCAAACAAATAAGCGGAGAGTTTAAAACTCACAATGAAAACATGTCTAAATACCTCGCAATCACACAAGAGCTGCTCAAGAAATTCTCCTCATGGAAACTCTCAAATGTTGATAGAGCAGAAAACCAATGGGCAGATTCCCTCGCTAAATTAGCCTCATCTAATTTAAAAATAAATCTCAACCCGGTATATGTTGACACCCTGACATCCCCAGCTATCGACGCACCAGCAGTTCACTTCGTTCAGAATAATCCTGACTGGCGAAATCCTATTCTCGAGTATATCCTGGAAAATAAACTTCCCACAGAGAAAAATGAAACTTGTGCGGTCATGTTCAAGGCAAGGAACTATTGCACGATTGGTTCAGTGTTGTACCGACGTGCTTTAACTGAACCACTTCTCCGATGTTTAAGCCCTGAAGAGGCCGACCAGGCAATCCTCGAGGTTCACACGGGAATATGCGGCGAACATCTCGGGGGAAAGAGCTTAGCTCTCAAAATCATGAGACAGGGGATGTATTGGCCCACACTTCAAAAAGATTGTGAAAGTTATGTCCGCAAGTGTCAGGCATGCCAACGACATGGAAACGTGAGTCATCGACCCACGACAGAGCTCAACTCGATTATCGCCCCCTGTCCCTTCTATCATTGGGGGATCGACATTGTGGGACCTTTTCCAAGGTCCAAAAGCCAGTGCCAGTACATCGTGGTCGCAGTCGACTATGCAACAAAGTAGGTCGAGGCAAAACCTCTCTCCAAGATTAGAGAAAAAGAGATGATTGAATTTTTCATGGAATATGTGGTGTTTCGATTTGGAATCCCAAGGATTTTAGTCTCGGACAACGGAACGCAATTTGTAGGCGCACAGCTCGAAAAAGCCTTAAGCGATTTGAAACTCCAGCACATCAAAGCCTCGGTTGCGTACCCACAAGCCAACGGCCTTGCAGAAGTGACGAACAGAACCATCCTACAAGGGTTAAAGAAAAGAATAGAAGAAATTCCTCGTTATTGGGTTGATGAGCTCCCAAATGTGCTATGGTCCTACTGAACAACTCCTCGAAGTGCAACAGAGGAAACACCTTTCCACCTCGCATATGGTGTCGATGCTGTTTTGCTAGTCGAGATTAGTCTGATCTCCCCGAGGATCGAGGTCTTCAATCCTTCTCTCAATATCGAAGGCTTACGCTTTCACAATGACCTGCTTGAAGAAACAAGAGAGGAATCTAGACTGCGCATGATGGCACAACATGAAAAGACAACAAAATACTTCAACATAAAAGTCAAAAACAAGCGACTTGAGGTTGGAGACCTCGTCCTTCGAGATTCCGCCGCGTCACAGCCCACCATCTCAGGGTAATTTAAACCAACATGGGAAGGCCCATACAAAGTGTCAAAGGTCGTCAGCACAAGAACCTACGAGCTCTCGCACCTCGACGGTCAGCCAATTAAGAACGCCTGGAACGGCATCCACCTCAAGAAATTTTACCAATAGTGAGCTTTTGTATGTAATGCTTGAAACTTTATGGCCATAACGCTCCTACCAAAAACCAACCCTTGATGCAATGAGGGTCGTTATGAGATCCCCATCGAGGGACTTTATGTTATGAAAGCTTTAAGTTATAAACAAAAAAAACAAGTTATAATGAACTCCAATAGACTCCAAGTAATACAAAAATCTTACACTCATGCTCCTGTCACAAAATTTTTTGGTAAACTAGCATAAAATTATCAAATATTACAAACAGAGAGGATACACCAAACCGCAAAATCGATCTCTCGATTGATACCGCAAAATTCTCAAATAGATGACTAAATATCATAAAAACACACACCATATAGGCAAGATTAAGACAAATTTCTTAAACAGCTAAGGCCAAAAGCACCTCATTAAAAATACGACAGATAACATATCATCAAACAAGAAACATCGTCGTCCAACACATAAATGAAAGTCTCCGAGTTATTTTGAAAAACATCAAGTGGAATTATCTCTATATTTTATCTTTAATAGATTCGACCGCACGAGAAACTCAGTATTATAACTAATGCCAAATGAAACAAATATTCTTCATAACTGCGAATTAAGTACAATTTAACTATCACAACACAGATTTTTCAAACTAACGTTTATGAAAAACCTACACTTATTCATGAAAGAAAAAGTAACATTCCCTGGATACGCAAAATTAGCACGATTACTTCAAATAAGGGCACCATGACACAATATATTTCTGGAAAATGAACTTTTTAACTACAGGAAGGTTATAACGCAACACAAACAACTTAGAAATGAACGCAGGTCAAACGAACATTTTAAGCACCTAAGATAAAAAGATCTCCTTGAGCACAACACACGGAATACCGTGAATTAAAACATGAAATCCACCGACCGCGATTAACAAGAAATATCATAAGTCTAAAGATCAATAACAGAAAAACCGAAGCTCACGACTTCATGGAAACCACAAACCCAAAGTCAATAAATAAAACTTAAAATCCATACATCATCTACGGGGCATTCCCCTCCTTCAATATTTATCGGTCGGATCATCGGGCTGCGAAGCAGCGAGGTCAGCAATGTAATCCTCAAACGAGTGCCCCGTGATATCCAACCCCGCCCCCTGTGTGACGCCCTCCAAACCCGGGTCAGAAGTTTGGGGCTCACAACACACATCACAATATTTAAACATGTATATAAAGTATTATATGTAGTGACCCTTCTTTACACAACCACGGATCGCAACAGGTTAAAGTATAAAAATAAGCCGTAACCTTAACTTTTATTACATCATACCAAATCCCAACTAGTTCAATGTACAATTGATAATGATATCGTTCGTACAATCTTGTATAACTCATCTACAATATAAGCTCCTGCTAGCTCGATCCAACTTAACCTGGAATCCTAGCTCGCACATTGGACTGAGAATCCTTGTTATCGACAAATTTTCTTTTTCAACTGTTGAAAACATAAAAAAAAATTTGCAAGAGTGAGCTAACTAGCTCAGCAAGTCATAATAGAAACAATTTAGGTTAATCAATAATCAATTGAAGTGATTCAGGAGAATCAAGTTTCTGAATAAGCAATGATTAGAATTGGATATTCACTTTTCATTTTAAAAACCAAGGTTAGGCCGTTGATCAGTCACGCACTAACCCCGAGCAAGGCTCCCAGCTTTGCTCTATATACTGGATCCAAGGCACACATTGGCCTATTATGACCACGAATCTGGTTTGACCATGAATCTGGTCCGTACGTATAAAACCATCCAATTCTAGAACAATTCAATATGAAAATCAATGTAAATCAATAAGCGGAATCATAAATAACATTTATTTTGAAGCATAGAGTGATTCACAATACCATGATGGTATAACAAGGAATTCAAAAAGATTGGCTTTCAATCAAGGAAAGAATCAGAAAGTAAAAGACTAAGGGTTCAAGGGTTCCAAGAATTGGTCTCCTGTTAAACAAAGAATAAGGGTTGGTATGTCAAGCAATTCAATATCAAAAATCAGTATGTGTTAGATATGTATTTGTTGAGTAGTATTGTATGTGTATGGTGTTGGATTTTTAACGCAGCGGGGTCATGGTAAAATACTTTTACACATACAAAATCCAAATAAAAGCATATAAATCGTGAATAAAAATTCGAGGGATCGAATCTAACCTTTTAAAATAATTCGGAGACAACGATCAGAGATCCTTAGCAGTTGCTCCTCAAGTGTGAAGCACTCCACCGGTATCCACCAATAAAACGATGTTAAGGAGGAGGAAGGAGGTGGAGAGAATTGGGTTTTCCAAACTTTTTGGGTTTTCGGGTTTCAAGGTTAGAATAAAAATAGGGTCTATAATAGTATATTTATAGGCAAAATTTTCAGCTGAAATTTTCCCATAAATAATATTATTATTATCCCATTTATTATTCTTATTAATAATTAAAACACCTTTTAATTATTAATCATTTTTCTAAATACTTTAGAAATAATTCTCTCTCTTGATTTAATTTCCAAAAATTAAATCCTTTAATTAATAATATTAAGAACTTTTCTTAATTAATTTATAATCAATTAAATCTCATTTAATTAATTATTAAATTTGCCAATTAATTATTTATTTCATAAATAAATAATTATTAGCCATTATTAATTAATTCCTCCACCATTAAATCATTCTCTTTTTATGGTGTGACCCTGTAGGTTCAATATTAAGCCGGTAGTAGAAATAAATAATAATAAAACTATTTTATCATTATATATATAAATTCTCTAATTTATTAAATATGATTAATTAATTAATCACATTTATTCTATATCGTGAGTGATGCTTCTCAACATATCGCGACTATCCGGATAATATGAATTCACTGCTTAGAATACCAAGAACCTGTCAGTGAATAGTTACCGTACAATAAACTCCTTCTACCCTACAATGTCCCGATTAAATACAAGGCATGGATCTCGTGTCAAGCCTATCTAATTCAATCACTTCCTTACCATTTACTATGCGTAGTTCTATGCAAATTAGAAACTCCTTTCTAATTTCATTTACTCTGGCCAGAGATTCCTGAACTAGCATAAGTGGATCAGCCTTGAACATTCGCTTCCTTCACTGGAAGGGGTAGATCCTTTATTGATCATACACTATCTTCGTGTACAAATTCCTATACCCAGAAGAGCCCTAATAATTGTCCCTGGAGACTAAGAACTAAACCAAAGCATAGTTCAGTGTACACAAGATGACCTCAAGTCTAAGGATACTTGTACAACTATCACTAAGCGAACAACTGCTGACATGTGAGTGAACTCCATCAGTTGTTCAGCTAGGCGAGTCATGTTCAGTGAACTTATTCTATAATAAGCACCTACATACTAGCTATAGTGTCACCACACAAATGTCTATGAGAACAGAGGAACTATTTAAGTTTAGAGTTATCATCTTTTTAGGTCTCACTATTATGATCTCATCATAATCCATAAAAAGCTTTACTCTAAACTATGGTATATCTTATTTAAACACTTAAATAGATAAAGCCCGTAATAAAAACAAAACAAGTCTTTATTAATATCAATGAAATCAAAATAGATTACATAAAAGTTATTCCTAAATCCTAATACATGATTGGACTTAGGACATATTCCTTTCAATCTCCCACTTGTACTAAAGCCAATCACTCTGGTATCTAATACCCATCTTGTCTTTATGACGATCAAAGTGACTTTCATAAAGTAGCTTTGTGAGTGGGTCTGCTATGTTGTTATGTGTGTCAACTCTAATTCAATACAATATAAGAAATGTTACCGCGCTCCCACTAACCCTTTTGTAGACGCATGGTTCATCTTCGTTTTTGATAAAATCAAACTCTTTGATTGTCTCATCAAAACGAATGTTCCATCTTTCGAGAAGCCTGCTTTAAACCACATATGGTTCGCAGCAGCTTACACACTAGGTTTTCATTTCTCTTGGAAAGAAAACCATCTGGCTAATTGCCAGATCTCATAGTCGTAGTAAGCAGCATTCGCAAGCAAAATCTGAACTGATTTTAACAGGACTACAGGTAAAAGGTTTCATCAAAGTCAATCCATTGCCTTTGTTTGAATCCTTTTGCCACAAGCCTGGCCTTATAGGTCTCCACCTGGCCATCTACTCTAATCATTCTTTTGTATCCCGTATACAAAGATTCCATTCTGGATTTCATGGCACTATGTCATTTCTCTGAGTCAACACTACTCATAGCCTCATAATAGGTCACAGGGTTTTCATCATCAATGATCGACAACTCATTGTCATTCTCAATGACAAGGCCATAATACCTCTTAGGTTGGAGAGACACTCTCCCTGATCTACGAATGGGCTATTCCACAAAAGTTTGTTCAGTCAGAACAGGTGTTTCCACTTGAACCGTAGTAGTTTGTGCTTCTTGAACTTCATCAAGTTCAATTTTGCTCCCCCTGCTTCCTTCAAGGATAAACTCATTTTCCAAGAAGGTAGCATGTCTGGAGACAAACACCCGATGATCGGTGTAAAAGTAATACCCTAAAGTCTCTTTAGGATATCCCACAAAACTACATTTTACGGATCGATATTCCAGCTTATCTGGGTCAACTTACTTGACATAAGCTGGACATCCCCAAATCTTAACGTGTTTAAGACTCGGTTTCCTTACTTTCCATATCTCATATGGAGTTTGAGGAACAGATTTGGAAGGCACCATATTCAGTAAATATGCTGAGGTTTCCAATGCATAACCCCATAGGAATACTGGAAGATTTGCATAGCTCATCATGGACCGAACTATGTCTAATAAAGTTCGATTTCTCCTTTCAGATACCAATCTGGAGGAGTCCACTGGGAGACTATACCATTTACTTTGAGATAATCTAGAAACACTCCATTAAAGTATTCACCATCTCGATCTAATCGAAGAATTATAATACTATGTTTGGTTTGTTTCTCCACTTCATACTTATATTCTTTGAACCTTTCAAAGGCCTCAGACTTGTGTTTCATCAAACACATATACGAATCCAGATCTATCATCTATGAAAGTAATGAAGTATGAAAATCCACCCATGGCTTGCGTAGACATTGGTCCACATACATTTGTGTGTACCATTCCTAGCAAATCTGCAGCCCTCTCTCCATGTCCACTAAATGGAGACTGCAGTGCCACTATAAAGTGAGATTTTCATCATCCCTTTTCTTTTATTAGTTTGTTCAATCTGAAGTAAATTATGTCACATATATACAGACCATTATTTAAAGTACCACGTCCATAAATAATATTATCTCTAAGAATAGAACATTCATTATTCTCAATAATAAATGAAAATCCAGCCAAGTCTAACATGGGAATAATATTCCTCACAATCGAGGGAACAAAATAACAATTATTTCAAACAATAGTCTTGCCCGTAGGCATATGTAAATGAAATGATTCTACATCTTCAGCAGCAACTCTTGCTCCATTTCCATCAGTAGAATCACCTCCTCTTCCTCAAGAGTCCTACTTCTCCTTGGTCCCTGCAATAAATTGCAGATATGAGAACCACAGGCGGTATCTAATACCCAAGTAGAAATGACATATTCACTTCTATCATGAACATACCTGAATCAGAAGCGGTAGTCTCACTACCCTTCTTCTTCAATTCTGCAAGGTAAACCTTGCAGTTCCTCTTCCAGTGCCCCACCTTGTTATAGTGAAAGCAAACAACTTTGCTCTCGGGGTCTTCAGCTTTTGGTGGAACCGGCGTTTTCTCACCTACTTTCTTCTTCTTGGAAGAGTTCCTCTTCCTTTTCTTAGGATTGGAACATTCACCAATTAGAAGAACAGAACTCTTCTTAGGGGGAAAATTCGATTCCGCAGTCTTCAACATGTTGTGGAGTTCAGGCAGGCTGACATCCAACTTATTCATGTGAAATTTCACAACAAACTGCGAGAACGAACTCGGAAGCGATTGCAAGACTAAGTCTTGGCTCAGCTCCCCATCCATGACAAAACCAAGTTGTCCAAGACGTTTAATCAAATTGATCATCTTAAGTACATGGTCATTCACAGATGATCCCTCAGACATCCTACAACCGAACAGCTCCTTCGATATCTCATATCGAGCCGTCCTCCCCGCTACATCATACAACTCTTGTAGATGCATTAGGATAGTGTGAGCATCCATATGCTCATGTTGCTTCTGTAGCTCAATGTTCATGGAAGCTAGCATGATGCATTGAGCAATATTTGCATCATCTATCCACTTACGATACACAACATGTTCATCATTATGTGCATCACTAGCAGGTTCAGTAGGCTTAGGTGAGTCAATCACGTATTCCAGCTTCTCAATCCTGAGAACAATTCTCAAGTTTCGAAGCCAGTCAGCATAATTAGGACCAGTCAATTTGTGAGCATCCAGTATGCTCCTGAGTGATAGTGCAGAAGACATAACGTACAAAGTAAATCTGTAAATGATAAACATATAACAACACTTAGCAAATATTCGATTTCATTTCAAAACACTATATGAATCGGGTCTTTATTCATAAGTGGCTCCCACTAGTTTACCTAATTTATTCAACCCCCTATGTGAAAAATTAAGCATTCATAATGCTAGTGGGAATAGGGATCCTACATTCCATTACACAACCCCGGCTGTAGCACGAACCGCCATGCAATGTTAAATAGGCAGACAACTCTTGTCAATTACATCTCATGTTATTCCCTAATCAAACTTTAGCCTCTTGAATAATTAAGTCTCGGCTGTAGCACGACAAACTCAATATTCTAAGTCAAGTCTAACCCAACATTCTGTACAGTTGAATCAGTCCCTAAAGGCCCACGGCTGTAGCACGTACCGACCTTTAGATTCTCATTCAATGTACACATCTCTATGTAATAGACAAGTATTTCTTATTTCGAAATCAAAGCCCTCGGATGTAGCACGAACCGACAATGATTCAAAAATAAGAACTACTTTTCTATCATGTTGGAAGGCTATGACCGACACAAGCCCGTTGTATCATTGGCCAATTACTACTTGATATTATTTAATTTTAGAGGGATTATATTACGTTACAATCATAATCATATTATAAAAAGAAATTCTTCCTTTTAAATTAAATATTTCAAATCAATAATCAATAATCAGATGATTCCCAGATCGGGTGGAGCATTGTCAAGAGGCGTCACTTAATAACCCTTTCTTACAGATAGAAATCTGTTATTGACAGAATCATCCTTTCTCTCATATCGAAAATTCATATTCAATTACGTGTTTCATAAACACAAGAATCTCATGATTGTATTCATAATATTATTATTAAGGTTATGAAACAATTTCACTATACTAGGTTGTCTAACAAACGCCTTATGTTTATTTAAGTTCACATAAATCTATCATCGCATGATAAACTAAGCATATATCACATATATCAACATGAATAAACATCAAGGTAGGCATGTTACATCATCTAGCACATTAGTCTAAGCATTATACATCTCTATGTATCACATGAAGCATTTAAAATCAATTCAAACGATCAAAAACAGCTTTAAAACACTTTATGGAATATAAACAGTTCAAAACTTTTATATAAACTAAAATTGATCACTCCATTAGATCCGTCTCGGAAAAACGAATCCAACGGTATATTGCACGCCCAAAACGGAGTTACGAAACTCCCAGAAAATCAATTTTAAAATCAACAGAGGGCTGTAACGCATTACAGGAACGCGTACATGACCTGTAACGCATTCCGGTGATGCGTTACACCCCTTTTCAGCCATTAAAGGGTGTAACACATTCCGTGAATGCGCCACAGGTGTGTAACGCATTCCCGGAATGCGTTACACCCCTATATATATATATTTTTTTTTTGTTCAGCAGCCGCCTGTTTCCTCGGTATGCGCGCCTGACACCTCTGTACCGTGTCTGTCTTTCTCCGTGCAACTCACAGCAGCAGTACAACAAGTAGATGACAGATATATACAATTCATATATATATATATAATTATTTATATATCTTTATTTAATAAAGAATTTAATTGAAACAAATTCAAAAATTCATAATAAAAAATCTATACATCATAAAATTATGAAAAAAATACCCAGACGATCTACAACACTTGTAGAACCCAGATCAACATTCAAAATTATTCTGAGAAACGATTTCTTATCAGACAAAATTAATCCATAATATAACTTGTAAAAATCATAATTAATTCATACAAGCACATAAAATTCTGAAATTTTTACCACAGATCTATATGCATACAACCTATGCTCTGATGCCATTGTTGGACTTTTAACGCAGCGGGGTCATGGTAAAACACTTTTACACATACAAAATCCAAATAAAAGCATATAAATCGTGAATAAAAATTCGAGGGATCGAATCTAACCTTTTAAAATAATTCGAAGACAACGATCAGAGATCCTTAGCAGTTGCTCCTCAAGTGTGAAGCACTCCACCGGTATCCACCAAGAAAACGATGTTAAGGAGGAGGAAGGAGGTGGAGAGAATTGGGTTTTCCAAACTTTTTGGGTTTTCGGGTTTCAAGGTTAGAATAAAAATAGGGTCTATAATAGTATATTTATAGGCAAAATTTTCAGCTGAAATTTTCCCATAAATAATATTATTATTATCCCATTTATTATTCTTATTAATAATTAAAACACCTTTTAATTATTAATCTTTTTTCTAAACACTTTAGAAATAATTCTCTCTCTTGATTTAATTTCCAAAAATTAAATCCTTTAATTAATAATATTAAGAACTTTTCTTAATTAATTTATAATCAATTAAATCTCATTTAATTAATTATTAAATTTGCCAATTAATTATTTATTTCATAAATAAATAATTATTAGCCATTATTAATTAATTCCTCCACCATTAAATCATTCTCTTTTTATGGTGTGACCCTGTAGGTTCAATATTAAGCCGGTAGTAGAAATAAATAATAATAAAACTATTTTATCATTATATATATAAATTCTCTAATTTATTAAATATGATTAATTAATTAATCACATTTATTCTATATCGTGAGTGATGCTTCTCAACATATCGCGACTATCCGGATAATATGAATTCACTGCTTAGAATACCAAGAACCTGTCAGTGAATAGTTACCGTACAATAAACTCCTTTTACCCTACAATGTCCCGATTAAATACAAGGCATGGATCTCGTGTCAAGCCTATCTAATTCAATCACTTGCTTACCATTTAATATGCGTAGTTCTATGTAAATTAGAAACTCCTTTCTAATTTCATTTACTCTGGCCAGAGATTCCTGAACTAGCATAAGTGGATCAGCCTTGAACATTCGCTTCCTTCACTGGAAGGGGTAGATCCTTTATTGATCATACACTATCTTCGTGTACAAATTCCTATACCCAGAAGAGCCCTAATAATTATCCCTGGAGACTAAGAACTAAACCAAAGCATAGTTCAGTGTACACAAGATGACTATGATGACCTCAAGTCTAAGGATACTTGTACAACTATCACTAAGCGAACAACTGCTGACACGTGAGTGAACTCCATCAGTTGTTCAGCTAGGCGAGTCATGTTCAGTGAACTTATTCTATAATAAGCACCTACATACTAGCTATAGTGTCACCACACAAATGTCTATGAGAACAGACATCCTTCATAATGAAGCAAGCATAGTATGTACCGATCTTTGCGGATTATTATTTACCAGTTAGTAATCCTATGACCAGGAACTATTTAAGTTTAGAGTTATCATCTTTTTAGGTCTCACTATTATGATCTCATCATAATCCATAAAAAGCTTTACTCTAAACTATGGTATATCTTATTTAAACACTTAAATAGATAAAGCCTGTAATAAAAACAAAACAAGTCTTTATTAATATCTATGAAATCAAAACAGATTACATAAAAGTTATTCCTAAAATCTAATACATGATTGGACTTAGGACATATTCCTTTCATATGGCTCGTATCTGGGAATTCAACAATCAATGGTTTATGAAGAACAAGGCTTATGGCTCAAGATAAAGAAGAATCAGGGTTCAAGGTTAAATAGTTTAAAGCACTTGCAACATAAAACATGAATTATTTTGAATAATAGCGACATGTTATGAAAACAGTTCGAAAATATTTGCAATATAACTTGAAGAGAATTTCAGAAGTACTTGCCTTATCATCGACGATTTCCACTTTACTTGTATTCATCTAACAGTTTTACTCATCAACCACTTTTCTTCTCTTTCTATGCCTTGCTTCTATTTATAGATCACTGGTTTCCTTTTCTATGCCTCGCTGACTCTGCTAGGCATCACAAGTATCTATCAATTATTCATACTCATATTATTCTAATCATCACATAGACGTCATAAACTTTTATCTACCCTTCGTTTCACCCAAATCTGATTTACGGATTGAAAGTTATGAATAAAACAGTCAAACCATAACCATATAGGCATATAACACATCAATCAGCGAACACATAGCACATAACATGTAAGGCATTCGATCAAAATAATTTTTCAAAGAAGATTGGGGGTTAAAATAATTTTCCAGGTATTTATTACGAATTTTTGAACATTTTTCGAAATTAAAACGGAATTCCGAATCATTTTATAATTAAATAGTAGGGTTCGAACACCCGAATCTGACTTTAAAATAATTTTATAATACTTATCGAGCCTTAAAAATAATTTTAAAATAATATTTTAAAGCTCGAAACTATTTTTTGGAATTTTTAAATCCAAATAAATAATTAAATCTAATTAAATATTCAATTAAAATTAATTAATAACTAATTAAGTTAATTAATCAATTAATATTTAAATTAATTGGCTAATTAAATAATTAATAATCAATTAAAATTAATTAATTAAATAATTAAGATTTTTTTTTGAATTAAAAATAATTTTCAGAATTGAAATAATATTTTTTTTGGTTTTTTAAATAATTAAAACTGATTTTCTGAAAATAAATTAAATAGAAATATAATTTCTGAAAATAATTAAAACAGGAATCCATTTTTTGTAAATTTTTAAAACTAGGATACTGAAATTGCAACTTTTGAAAATAACCGGGGGTTAAACTGTAATTTCCCCCCATCTGGTTGTCTTCTCCGGTTGCCGCCGGCCAGTCGCCATTAACGTCGACTAAAGCTTTTCCGGCCACCCTGTAACCAGCCCAGAACGACACCAGATTCATAGGAATTGATGCCAAGGCTTCCAGGACCACATCTGCAGCGACAAATCGGTTGAACAATTAATGAATAAGCCAGAAATTCAACCGGAAAAATATGCCTCCGTTACATCCGATTTTCCGATGAGCCCTTTCCCGGTATCGTTTGTTCATGCCACTAGTACCAATCGATTCGTCTTTGGACGATCTATAATTCTGTGAAATCATTTTCAAACAATAACCCTAAACAAAGAAATACCCAATTCCCAATTAAGAACATTCAACCTATGAACCCTAGTTTCCATTCTCCAGAATCAAACATCAATTTCCCTATGTTATTGAACTCGGTTTTTGACATATAATTAATTTTCCTATGTTATCTACATGATGGAATCATCAAATCATTTCAACAACATCAAGAACAAATTTTCATAATTTAATTCATAAATAATTCGAAATAAAATAATTAAATCAGAAAAATACCTTGATTTCTGCATAAAAACGGATGATTGATTATGAAAGTACTTTTCGAGAGCTTCGTTTTGATATGTTGCACGCCCGAATCAGAGTTCGATAACGCATTCGTTCATACGTTTGATTCTTAAGAACGTATCGTTTTTTAGGGTTTTTCTCTATAATTACTATATTTTTACTGGTTGTAAATGAATAAAAGAATAAAATGAAATCAGAAATATGCTATTTATATTTACGGAATATTGGTTCGTGTGGATCGTTTTGGATCGTTAAATTAGTTGCTTAGCCGCTAAGTAACTGCAATAACGATCCGATTTGATATCAGTTTTGGATAATTATCCCAACCAGGCTTTTTATAAAACACTCTATACGGAAATAATTTAATAATATCTCGTCTATCGAGAATACGGGTTTCGTTGATTCACCGAAATGATTATCGTATCGAAAATCTTGCGTCGGGCCACGCACGGGTCAAACCGTAATCCGGATAAAAAAAGTCAAAACACGGAAAATGTCCGGAATTACCAGATTAGGTTAGGAAGGAGTTTTCGGAAGAGTTTCGGGTTGTAAAAACGTAAAAACGATTGAAGTCGGACGATTCTCGGCTTTATAAAATAATTTTGTAATTATTCAGAAAATAATTAATAAATTCATAAATCAATATAAAATCATATAACAGTCCAAAAATTGCCAGAAAAATACCTTAATTATCTATATTTTATTCCGAATATATTAAAATTAACATACGTATACTGTATCACATATAAGCATTCACATATTCACACCAATCATCAGATAATTCACCAAAAAATCACATAATAATCATATAAAAATTATTTATTAATAAAAATAATTGCACGCGATATCCCGGATGTTACGCCCTGCATCCTAGCAACGCAACGCCCATAACCATCTCCAAGGGCGTTAGCAATGTCCTCGATCCCTTTTTGGACTTCTGCCTTCAAAATAGTGTTCTCTTCGACAATCAGTTTGTACGACGCATTTATTCCGTCGACGTGGCGCTCCCAGCCTTTACATTTACTTCTTAGGTCATCGCGCTCTTTCTCAGCTTCTTGAAGCTTCCGCTCGAGCTCCGACACCTTCGCATCCTTCGATTGCCCCAAAACCTCCATTTCACCCACCTTCTTGGTCAACGCGGTATTCGCAGTAACCAATTCCGTAGATCTCTTCTCCAACTCTGAATAACTCATCCCAAGCTTTTTCTTCTCAGCCTTAAGAGCACTCACCTCCGCTTCCAGTCTCTTGCAAGCCTCATCATTACCATCAGCATAAAATTCTTCCACGATATGCATGAAATCTGCGAGGAACTGTCGCAATCCACAAATTCAAAGTTAAAAAATAAAAAAAAGAAAGTGAGAGAAAAGAAGAATAACTCAATGAAAAACAATACACGAAAACAAAATTCACATACCCTCCCGGCTCGACTCTTACACCGTCAACAAGATCATCCCGACGCCGACCATCGAAGGCAACCGCATCTTGGGGAAGATGAAAGAGATTAAAAGCCCTCAGCGGCACAGTTGTTCCTCCTGTCCAGCGTTCGCTGGGTTGAACATCATGACCTTACTGTTGACCATGGTGATGGTCTTATTCACTCCGCTACCCGCCACAGCTGGCTCCACAAACTCTCCACCTCCCAGGTTAACATCCTCTACCTCACGACGCCCTCACTTCCGAGGATTCAACTCCGCTAGATCAGCATCAGGCACAGTCTTCCCATGATCCTCCACAACTTTGTTTCCTTGATCATCTAACAACTCGATGGACACAGAGTGCCCAGCTCCAGACGCCCCAACCCTAGAAGGACCAGGGTACGTTCCATCGGCATTCTTCCTCGATGCATGCTGAACGAGCAACATCATAGCCTTATCCATCTCCTTCCTAACTCCGTTGTCTAAAATCTTCTGCAAAGAGGCTCTACCCACTGAAATAAAGAAAAAGAAGGGAAATAATCAACACGTGATACAAAAAAAAGGGGAGAGACAAGCAGTAATAATAAAAAATGACAGAAATAATTAATCGATTGGAAATCCCCTCTTACAATCATGCATTTCCAAAAAATCGTGTTCATTTAACTGAAGATGCGTATACATCGATCTCAACCCATGAAACTCATTCAAATACCTCGCATCGTACTTCTCGAGGTTATTTAAATAATCGATAGTAAACTAGCTCACTTTACCACATGGTTTTACAAACTCTAAATCAGGCCCCCCAAAATACAACCACTTAGCATGGTACCCAGAATTGGAAGATCGAACACTGACAATTTTAACCCTCTTATAAGGACAGTCAAAATAAACCTGTCCGTCGTGGTATCTAACTGCATATATCGAAAAGAAAAGTTTAAAAGAAGAAGTTCTATTCCTATCACAGCAAAGAGCGACGAACCCACTAAGCTGGGCAATGGAGTTGAGTTGACTAACCCCACATCCAATAGCCTCGAACATCGCCAAGAAAAATGGATGCATAGGCAACCGAAGTCCGAAATGGAAAAGTATCATCGGTATCCTGTGCATCCCAAATTCTGGCATCATCCACACTCGCTCATCAGCTGTCGGTAGTCGGTAGCGATACCCATTCGACAAATCCACATACGACTTTATCTTATTCAATGGAGGGTCCTTTATAATATAATAACTCAAATAGTTAAACTTGTTCTTCCCTCGAACTCTTCCCTACCCAACCGAAGACCATCTTCAACAACCTGTCGTCTCTTTTCTAAGGTCCCGGGACTCGGGGGAGGCGAAGGAAGAGGCCCCATAGGAACACTCCCCAAGAACTCGTCCTCGTTCATAAAATCAAAGGACCCACACTTCTCTAAGTCAGGAATCTCCAAGCTATTTAGATTCAAGAAGGACTCTTGATCACCTTCCTTGAGGGGTCGCTTACCGGGATCTCGATCTGAAATAGTATGGATGGAAGATGAACTAGATTGATCCATTAAACGATTGAGACCGAATAAACTAATTGAGAAAAGCAAGATGTAAAAAAGCAAAAAGTAATACAGTAGGAGGGATGATGACTTACAGGCGATTACTACAATAACCGAGGGTTTGAGGTGGAATAAGGATTATCCGGGCAGCCGCTGCGTTTTTGTTAAGTGGAATGGAAGCCGAACAGTTCAACTCTCCAATCAATAATCCCCAGAAAATAAAAACCAAAATACTTATACGTTTTAAAAAAAGAAGAAGAAGAAGAAGAAGAGAAGAAGTAAAGTAAAAGTAAAATAATATGCACAACACATTCATTCCTATTTCAATATCCCTGCCTTTATTTTCCTATTTTCTTTTACTAACATTTATTCTTCTCATTATTTTATTCTTTTTACCACGCTTTGCTCATTTTCTCAATTCTCAGGTCCCGAAATAAAAAGCGCAAATCTAAAGATAGTTGCTTGAAATGGGAGGGGGACAAATGTTGGTCCAAGACATTACAGCCTAAAGGAGTTATAATTAGGATAATTGTGAAACATAATGTAAAGCCCAAGAAGGCCCATTTCGTAAGAAAAACTCATTTGGGACTTGGTATAAATATAAGACAACAACCTCATTTGAAGGGGTTGGAAAATTAAAGTAAAGAGATCATCTCCTAAAATTATAGTCTTAATAATATAATAATATTGTAGACCTATCAGAAGGCCTAGTGTAAAATTCTAAGCTACCAAACTAGCAAAGTGAAATTAGAGTGAGCCCTAATCCCGTCAACAGTCAAAATTTATCAAAATTTTAATATAAAATTTTATAAAAATATAAAAATCCCACTGAACATTATTCGGTCTCCCCCTAAATTATATTTCTGGTTTCACCATTCTATGATCGGTAAAATTCACGTTTCTCTTCAACATAACTCTACACAATGTGTGTTCTCCCTCTTTCATGTTCTAAAGAAGTTAAATTTCATATTTTCGTATGTGAAAAGAAGTATAAATATCTTCATATGAAACTTCCCAAAAATTGAAATTCTTGAATAGATTCAAAATAATGTTACTGCACGAATGGGTTTACGATGATCTCAACTAACCAAGAAATATTATGTGCATGTTTGGTTCTGATTTTGCTCGAGCAGATCTCAGGCCCGGGGTGGTGGCTGAACTCACCGCAGAGTTCAGGGGCGAGAAAAGCATACAAATTTGATTTCAACAAATAATAATTAATTAGACATAGATAACAAAAACCAACTAAAAATAGAGCCAGAACATACCAGTTTTCCCGTTGAAACTGAAAGAACATAAACAGTTTAATACTAGACATATAATTACATTAATTCCAAATTATAAGTAGATTACCAAAAACAGTATGTTCCGCAAAAATAATAACCTTAGCATACGAAAATATGCATCAATGCCCTTCTATATTGTACAATTCCAAGCTACTGACTTGATATAGGAGGATTTCGGTGTTAATCGATGATGTGGTAAACTTGGGAAAAAGGGCACAAGCAAAAGGATTGCATGATCACGTTACCGAGCAAAATGAAGGAATGATCACGCTGCCAGATGGCATGATCACGCTGCCGGATGGAAGGATCATGCCAAAGAACCAAAGAACAAGTAGCATTCCTTAAAGGGTTAGAGAATCTGCATGACCATGATTTATTTTTATTCATTTTAGGGTTTCCAGTCCCTATATAAACAATCTTATGATGTAACATATGAAAAATCTTAAAGGACCGAGTAAAGATATCGTGAACTCTGCTTTACTTGACTTCACGATATAGTTCATTTCGGACTTCGTGATCTTGAATAACTCAGGAATTCTTGATATAGCATGTTTCTTGACACAAAGTTTAGACTTCTAGATCGAGGACGAATTTGGACTTCTCGACATAGACCAAATTTGAACTTTATGATATGGCTGTGAATCAAACTTTACTAATTGGCTTTGATGGACTTCACTACATGGCTCTTCAAGACTTCACAATATTGGACTTAGGGAAATTCCTGCAACTTATTGACTTCAAAAGTCTTCTTCCTTCAATTTTCCGCTTGAACAATCTATCATTGAACTATCTCCAAATTGATTTATTCTCTATCTATTAGAGACACAATTGTTGCATAGAAGTCCCTAGGCTCTTATAGCATTATGAGCTGTCTCGAAGGAAAACAAGACAAGTACATTGAAACATATCACTAGTCCAAATGATTGACTTTATTTTCCCATGTTAAGTGATATTATAACTTGAGTAGGCTTGTTATGATGGTATACACATGTTATGTACCTAATCTTTAGTGCCTTAAACGCGGAGATTGGAAGTATCATCCATTTAATTCGATTAAAAGTGTTTCATAAAATAAAGGCACTACAATCTGTATCTTCCCATATTCTGGTGAGGCTACTGAGAAAATTCAAAATAGATTGAACTCATATTATTCAACTATATGGCTGATAAGAAATCTTAAAATTCTAGTAGACCGAGTCTTTTTCCGAACACATGTCCCTTGGATCCCAATAAAAAAATTAGATAAATTTCTCATGATGGACATTCAAAAACTTCATTTTCTCAAATTGGAGAGAGTCAAGACTTATTTGTTTGTAAATGTAGCAGGTCTGAATCGAAATTGTATGTTGTGCAGTATGGCTTGATGGTGTTTCTTTGTGGAATATGGTTTAAACAAAGCAGTTTAAGAAATGTAAATATTATGTTTAACATAATGAACACCAACACAGTATATCAAAAACTCACTTCAATATATTAATCAAACTTGTCTTGCTACAAATTTATGTTCTAAAAAAAATTAGAACTCAGCTTCTATCTTAAGAGAATACAAGAAAATCTAGATCTATTTTGTTACTTGTAAACTAAGGACCCGTGCATGTTTTGTAGACTATCATCACGGGTTTACAAAACTTGCACTAAAATGTACTAAACAATTTCTAAAACAATCTTGTCTATTTCCTTTTCCGGTTTTAGCAAATCTGAGCAGAATCTTGCAGGTATGTCACCACCCTTTGTCCAGTTAATCTTGGCCCTTGATCTTGTATTCTTCAAGCTATTTTGTAGACTTCCCAATTCAATGAAGGAATTGTTTGTTGACTGATAATATTGAATCTTGAACTTTTATATATTCTGAATTTGAGTATGTCAAGATTTCCAATTTGTTCTATAGAGAAGTGATATATCGATAAGTGTAATGACTTATCGATATCTCTGATTTCTCTATAGGTATACTTGACTTGTCGAGGTCTCTAGTTCCTTGCATGTGAAATGACTTGCCAATATGTCTGAGATCTCTACATGTAGAAATAACTTGTCGATATCTCTGAGATCTCTATATACACAATTTGACTTATCGATATTTCTGAGAAATCAATATGAGAAATTGACTTGTTGATATCTCCAGTTTTTCACATCTTCATTTGAATTATCGATATCTCTAATTCTCTACATCTTCATTTGACTTGTCGATATCTTTGAGATCTCTACATACAGAAATGACTTGTCGATATTTCCAGTTCTCTACGTCTTCATTTGACTTGTCCCATATCTCTGTGACTTCTCTATAAGCCAATTTGGACTTCTCTACAAATTATTTTGGATAATGGCTTCTCGATATCACTTGATCTGTGACTTATCGATATCTTGACTTAGAACATTTTTCATAGAACAACTTAATCAACTCCAAACTTCTACATCTTTTTTCTGAGGCATGATGATGGCCTGATCTTCTCCCGGAGTTTATTCCTTAGCTTGAACCTGTCACAGAAAAATCCTCCAGTCTAATCTTCTAACCATTTTTACAGACTAAAGAAATATAATTACAGCCTACAGAATTGATTATCAAATAACTTAATCTTAGGGTTGTCAATGTGACTTAGTCTTGTTATTATACATGCATGTCTTGCACAACAATCTCCCCCAATTTGTGATAAGATTGTTTATCACAAATTCATGCCTGATAACAAGACTAACCCCAAGCTAAAATCAAATACATAAAAATTGACGGATTGATAAATACAAACTTTTATACATTGAGTAATTACATCCATTCAAAAATTAGAGCCATTAAGTGAATTTCTCAGAACCAGCTTCTTTCCTAATAAGGTCCTTTAGATCTACTAGCACTTAGAGTTCTTCAATTATTTCTGTCCCTCTTAGGCTTCCACCAGTTTGAGCCATTCTTCTAATGAGTAATTGTTGAGGTAATTAACTCTAAATATTGAGAATCTACCAGCTGCAATATTTAGAAAATGTTCATCTTTTGAGATTCTACTCATCCCCCTTTCCTTGAGCTCATTTGATTTTTATTCAATCATTTCAATTTTCCTGGCATACTGCCCTTTCGTTTCCTCCCTCTCAGCCTTTATTCTTGCATGCCTTTCATTCCTTTCTCTTAGCCTCTCAGACATCACATCCTTCCACATTCTTGTACTAATATCCTTTTTCTTCATCGAGCTTATCATCCTCTTCAATTCTACGGTGGAAAAAGTTTCCATTACTTCTCTGTTGAGCACAATGAAGGAGCCATCCAAATAGTAGGTTTTGACTTATCCCATAGTGACAACCCAAACTTTGACTATTTTTCAGATAGTTGTTGGTAATAGTCATCATCCGCTGTGCTCCTGTTTAGTGGTAGAAAATCATCTTGATTAAAGCAGTTCCAGATGGCACGAGCATTAGCTTGTATTTTTTTTTCTCCCAACAATCTTGAAGTGAGTTTTGATTGGAGGCTTGAATGAAGGTAGGTTTGAGATTTTCTTTAAAGTGGCATGGCTGGATGTGATTGATATTTTGAGTATGAAGTTTGCAGCTTGTTTGTACATGAATTTAGGCTTTGAGGTTGGAGGTTTTGAGTGTTTGAATTGGTAGGTTTAAGGGCTTGAGTGATTTGTATTCCTTAGTCTTTTTGTTGTTTTGATCATGTCTCTCCATCCTTTCTTTTCCTCTTGCTATCATCCCTTTCCTTATTCTCTTCTCTGTCTTTCTTCTTCTCCACCACCTTGCTGCCACTTGCTTTACTAGAATGACTTGGATTTGAGCCAGAAGGTTTTTGATCATCTTTCTTCTGTTCATCATCATCCAAGTCATCTTTAGTGTTGATTTGAGTTTTGGGCAACATGGTTTCAACATTTCTCAGGTATTTGCCCAGAATTTTGATAATTTCTTCATTTTCAACAATCTTCATCTTCTTAGTCTTTAGATCAGTTTCCAATGTCATGATTAGTCCTAGATTACCCATCACACAGTATTTGGGAATCATGAATTATTTGCATTTTCTGGTTGAAGAGCAGATGTAGGCCACCCCTTACTTGGTTGAAGATAGGCTTCAGGAAATGCAACAATTTGTGCCTTTTTGAGCTCTCCAAGTAATTGAGTGTCCAATGAAATCACCCTATTGACTTTCTCAATGATGAAATCCAGCTGAGGTGCTCTCTTGGATTGAAGATTTTGGAGAGACACATGCAAACATCTGTCTACACCACAGTCATTGATATTGGCCACTATCTTCTTTTCTCTGAAATTTCCAACTTTCATTATCACTACTCTTAGAAAGTTGATATTCTTGACCAAAGCCTTTTTACATGTGATGTAGTTGTTTAGAGAGACTCTCAGTGCTGTGAGCAGTTCATTGAACTCCTTGTCAAGGCAAGGTCCTTCTACAACCAACCGGAGTCTGTCTTTACCAACATCATGAACACTTGGAGTGATTTGGCTTTGGCTTGATTTTGGCTTGGTCACCATCTTCCTTTTAGTCTGGTTAGCAGGAAAATTGATAGAAGGTAGAGGGAGTTGAGATCTTACTGACTGAGCAGTTTCTGGAAGAGGCACATTTAAGGCTCCCATGATAGCTCCCAAAAAATTAAATTTTACATTTGAGGATGCTTGTGGGAGTCTACCAAGGAACTAATGTCCTGTTATTGAGATTGCACCAGAGTAGTGAGAGCACTGACTTGTGGTGTAAGAGAATCATTGTAGGCTTGAAGAGTGGAGACTTGTTACTATAGAGACTGTATTTGCAGATTTATGGAGGTAGCTATTGGTTGTTTGGAGCTAGATTATGTCAAAGTACCAACATAATTTTGCACAACATTCCTGACCTCCTCTATGATCAAGGCCGAAGGTTCAAACCTAGCTTTGTAAAGTTGATCCAGTTTGACCTTTGAGTCATTATTTTGAGTGATTTGTTTCTGGATCACTTCATGCAAAGCTTTGAAAGACTCTCTCATCTTATACACATTTTCTTCTACTATGGTTAGAGAGAGGGAGGGCTTAAAGTATGTCAAAGAATCTGTTGAACTTGATATTGATGTCTTGAAATGTTAGCATCAGCTCATCAATCCTATCATTAACCACTTTACTTACTGCAACTTGATGCTTGCCCAGAGTATTTTCCATAGCTCTTACAATATGATGAAAGGCCTTCAATTGTGCTTTGTACACCTCTGTCACAACATCATATACTTCTTGGAGAGTGAGGACCTTAGCATTTCTTCCCAAAATGGTCACATATTCTTCTCTAAACTTTGCTGAGGCCTCCTCCATAGTTGTAGTAAAGCCTTTTGAGATCCATGCATCCACATTACTATCTGCATGATCTGTAATTTTCTCCTGTTGCTCTTCAACATCCTCCTTGTAAGAAATTAGTATTGCTTGATAGTCTTGGTTTGACATATCTGTAGTGAGGAGTTGTTGGGTGATATTAGCTAGGCCTGCAAGTTGTTCAACCAAAAGATCATTAATTGTTGTTGGTTGGGCTTGAGCATCTTGTAGCCTTTGAGCTAGGAGGTATGAGGGTCGAGAGTTGGTGTTTGAGGTAGAAGGTTGGTCAGTTGTGTTTGAGATGTTTAGGATATGAGTTTGGTGAGATGAGGTTGAGGTAGAGGGTATGGAGGTAGGAACATCACCTGTGACAGAAGTAACAGTTGTACTCGCAGTTGGAACTGTGGTTGTGATAGTGTGTTGTTCATCAATAATGTGAACCTTCATTTGAATTGGAGGGGATTTGACCAGGATACTGTCATGTACTATGGCCCCAAACCCTTGTTCTTCTTACAAAGAACTGGCACTTGAATGTGCTATATTTGCCTCCCCAATAACTGGATCATTGGCAATTTTACCCCCAGCTTCAATTGACAGAGCAATTTCAGCTAGGGTTTTGAGGGGAGTTGACCTACTAGAGGAACCTACAATTAAATTGAAGAGGATTTAGATAGCTCCCCCTCAGGAGTACTACCCTCAAACCTGTCAATCTGTGAAGATTGTTTAGCACATTAAGGTGCTTGAGTGTCTTGCACAGGGTCTTCAGTTTAAACTGATGAAACCCCTATTTTTTGTTGGTGTCATCAAGGTCTATCCCAGCATGTAGCCTCTCACCAACTGAATATTGTGTCTGGGTGGTGAGCACAATTTCTTGAACTGTGTCACTTAAGTTTGACAACACTTGAGAAGAGGATTCAAGTGTTTCATTATAAGAAGAAGAAATTTGAGATGTAAGAGTTGTGATATTAGGATTGAGTGTTGGAAACTTCCCCTGAGTGAAGGAGAGAGTTTCAAATGATGTGCCCTCTTTGTATGTGCCAACCATATTTCTTCTTTCACCAACTTGAGAGTGCTTAAGTTGGGATGCAGACTCTGTATAGATTGTACTAGGGAGACTGCTTTGTTCAATAGAGGCACCTTGTTGAGAAGGTTCTGTTTATTTCTGCATCCTTTTGGGAGGAGACAAAGGTAGCTCCATGAGTGGTCAGCTCAATTTTATTTGTCTTCTTTGGCTTCTTGACCAGGTTTGACTCTATTTGGATTTGATCTTCACCACTCTCACTTATGACATCAAAAGGTGCATGCTTTCTCTTTTTTTTTACTAATTTCACCCTTTTGAGAGGATGAAGAAGTTGGTTCCCTAGATTATAATAGTAGAGAAGAAGTTGTCACAGTTGTGGAAGGCCCCTATTGGTTATCCTGTGTTTGTACTTCCACATGTTCAGGAGCCATAAATGATTTAGAAACTGCACTTGACCTCATGTCAAGCATATGGTAGGTCCTAATTTTTTCTAACATAAAGTTAGTGAGATTTAATGCTACCTCCACCTTATTCTTTGTAGTAAGTGACCCAAATAAAATCTTGGACACTTGCTTACAGTTGCCTATTTTGTTTCTATCAATAACTTCAAGCATATGTATGTCTGTAACTTTATGATTTAAAGTAGACATACTAAATCTAGGAAATAAAATTTCTTTAACTCTATTTTCCAAGGGCATGCTGAGCCTGGTACTGAGTTCTTCCAGGATCAATAGCCTCACATTTATGTGTCTGTTATGAGCCATGGAGAACATCGGTTTCTAGACCACACTGGATAATAGTCATACCCAGTCTTCCTGCAGGTGAAGGCTCTCACGATTGCATCAAAGATAAAATACCATTCCCTCCTGAGATTCTTCTTGTTCAGGATGGACATATTGATCTTCTCATGTGGGTGAGAATTCTGACTTGGCTTCAAATCTGGGTAATCGACTCAATGATATTGTAGAGGAAGATATACCATTATTCTATGGGTCTTTAGGAGTTGACGAGTTTCTGAATTGGTATATTGATATTGATAAATTCTTTAATTTTATAGGTGTTCCTGAGAGTAAGCCGGTGAAAATGATGTCTATCAGGTTAAAGAGTGTCGCTGCGATTTGGTGGGATAAGCTGGTTATGCAGAGGAAGAGGCAAAGAAATGAATTGATCAAAATATGGCACCGAATGAGACCTTTGGTGATGGAGAAGTTTTTACCATAGAATTATGAGTTTAAGATTCATAAAGAGCGTAAACAAATGAATGATACAATTCTACATTATGAACCCAATAATGCTTACAATATGTTTGTTATTTGTCCTCAATCAAAACCGGGTAGCTTGTTGGGTTGCAAACATGGGGATGATATGGTAGAGCATTATAGACTTGAAGATAATGTGTTCGATGAATGTACTCAACGAAAATAGGATAATCTATTGAATACAGACGAGGTTGAAGGAGGTGAGTGGTGAAAATTTTGTGTCTTCTCAAGTGATCGTAGATGATTCAGTGATAAAAGAAGATAAGAATGAAGATATAGAAGAATAAATTAAAGATTGCCTTGAGATGTTTATGAAGACGAGAACGAGAGTGATACTAAACATCTTGTTAAAGGTGTGCAACCATTATCATTAAACACTTATACATCACTGGAGGTGGATGATTTGTAACATGAGAGATTAACTCAATCATTGTGTAAGAACTTGTGCAAGGTAAGTCTCTGAACTATACAAATTATGATAAATTGTGAATATCACGAGAACTTTAATTTGATGGAGATGTTTAGTGTAACTAAGCTGCCTTTGCAAATCTATATTGCGCCAAATAATGTTGTTTGGAGTAACATATTGATTGTTTCTACCATAAGTGAAAATTATGTGTCTGAATTTGATAGTCTGATGAACAACTATTCTGAGATTTTAGATAAGTTTGTTGTGGATTCATGGGAATTAGTATTGGGTAGACCATATCAGTTTGATTTAAGTTGGTGTCACAAAGTTTGGGGCGATACAATTGACTTCAAAAGGGATAACATGGAATGCGTATTGTATCCATCTGAAGATAAAGGTGTCTGTAAGTCATCATACGAATGTTCGTTATCTCTTGGTATAAAATACGAGTTTTCTTATGTCGATTCAAATTTTTTGCTTTCAAAGTTCTGTCATGGTTGACTTGGATTGATTTTAGTGATACCTTTACGCTTTAAAGTTATTTTGAAAGAGGAAGAGAGGTATAAGGTTCCAGCAAAGAGTTTACCTTTAAAAGTACCCCCATGGCGAGATAAACAGCAAGTCGGCGTAATTGGTATTCTAGATGGGAACTCGAGATCGAGTTCTTTTGAAGTGGAGGAGTTTGATGTAGGACGATTTCGGTGCTAATCGATGGTGTAATAAAACTCAAGAAGAGCAAAGACATGATCACGCTGAGAACTGCATGATCACGCTGTTGAGGATACATGATGGCATGCTCACACTGCAGGATTGCATGAACATGCCAAAACTGAAAAAAAAACAGTAGCTTTTGAGGATCAAGATGGGACTATTGCATGCTCATACTTCAGGCTACATGACCACACTACTTTAACTATTATGTAGTTTTAATAGGATTTGTTTTTATTTCGTTTTAGGGTTTTATATCCCTATATAAATAATCTTATGATGTCACGTATTAAAAAATCTTTTATTGAAATTAAACCCCAAGATTTTATTCACTTTATCTTTCTTGTGGATTCAAGAAAACCCTTGTGGTTTTAAGATTTTAAAGGATTTCTCGTGTAAGAGTCCTTGCGAGGATTATCGCTTGCTTTTCTTACGCTTCCGTGCTGCGTCAATTTGTCTAGTGATTAAGCCTTTTCAAAATAGTAACTCAGATGTTGTTGGTATTATTGTTAGGGATGAAAGTAGTAGGATAATTTGGGGTGCTTTTGGTCCAATGAAAGGAAGGTCAGAGGTCCTGTCCATTATTTTGGGGAATCAAAAGACTGTAATGTATTCGACTAAAAGTGATTATGTTAAGATTTTAATATAGACGGTAAACAGAGAGGTGTTCGATACCGATCAAATCATCATTCCCCAAAATATGATTAAAAGTATGAGTCGCTTATTGTATTGCACTCCCATAAAGAAGTGAAGACTGTTAGGCGTATTATGGTATAAATAAAGACGAGAAATAATATTTAATATTTAAAATATTAGAATTTATAATTTTTCGTTTGATTGAGATGACGTGAAAAGAAAATATATCAAACTCAAATAAAAAAAATTTAATGAAATTTGTTGAGTTGGGTGAATGATGTTATGAATAAAAAATCTGATATTTATTCCGAAAATGAGAAAAATGAAACAATTCAACTTTCCAAATTTATTTCAATTCATTTAAATGGTTCGAACAGTTTAAATTTCGATTTCCGTTTTAATTTTTGCACTTTTGAAAGACCAATACAAACTTAATGTTGGACAACAAAACAGAATAATGAAACGATCCAAGTTTCCAAATTTGTTTCAATTTATTTCAACGGTACGAAAAATTTAAATTTAAATTTCAGTTTTCTAGGGCTGAGTATTTGGTAGGTTCAGTCCGTACCAAACCGAATACACAAAAAAATGAAATATCATTTTTGTTGAATCGAACCGAATTGAAGTTGTGTAATAGACCAGACGAAACCAAAATAATTCTATCTGGTCCGAACCGAAATATTTTTAAAAGAACCGAACTGAAATGATTTTTGTTTTGGTCTATCCGATCCAGACCGGATAGACCAAATTTTTAAAAAATCAGGACCAACTAAAACTGAATTTGGTATTGCCCAACCTTAATAAAGCCACTCAGACTGGGGGTGAGCAAAACCAAAACGAAATCGAAAAACCGAACTAAATTGTGCTAATTTGGTTCTGTTCAGTCATATTTTTTGAGAAATTCTTTTGATTCGGTCCAGACCGAAATAAATATCGGTTCTGTCCGTTTTTTTTAAACATTCAGTCGAGATCGAATAGACCGAATTATAAATTTTATAATTTTATATTATATACATTTTAGTTTTATCTAAAAAATTATCATCAAAATTTTTAATTCATAATTGTGCTCTCTATATTTTATTACGTTAATGATGTTCTAGATTTTTTAAGTTTTGATTTGATTTTAAGAAAAAAGAAATTTTTTTTTTTCGATCTATTCAGTTTGAAACTGGGCGAAACTGAATTATTTCGATCCGATCCATTCCATAACACAATTTTGATCCAATTTAGTCCAACAAAAAATGATAATTTCATTTTTCGATCTATTCTATTTGGATCAATTTTAAAATGAACCGATCGAATAATCAACTGCCAGCCCTAACTCGGACAAGACACTCACTTGAACACAATTAATTAGCTTTTTGCGGTTCGAACCGGAAAGGCCCGCCCAACTGAATACGGGCGGGTTTAAACATAAAGAAAACAACTCAACACATTTTACAAAGTGAAATTAAATATCTGTATCAATTCTAGGGTTTTAAATTTATTCAATCATGAGTCTCACCCAATTCGCCATGGTCAGTTTCTGCACTTTAATTTTGTTTTTATCCTGTTTGTATAATTCAGCTCCCCTCTCTTTGCGTAACTTCAATTTTCCTGTATTTTTGTGATTTCGGTTTGTTAGATTATTGATTTATTGTATATATAACTCATATTTGTGTTTCGAGAAAAATGCCCCTAGTTACGTAATTAGGGAGTATTATAGTGGCAGATTTGTAATTATTTGATTAAGTCCCGCAATTACAAAAGTACCCGTAATAATATTAGAAGCCAGTAAGTTTTGTTGTTTTTGTGGTGTTTGATGGGGTTCGGGGGATGGTTGGGATTGTGTTGGATTTGACTGATTATTCGAAACAGATTAAACTATTTGTAGCTAACGAAAATGCAGGTAAAAGAGTTAGCTTTTCTTGTTAATAATAACCGATATTGTGTTGGATTTGACTGATCTTTCGAAATAGATTAAACTATTAGTAACTAAAACATGTTTAACGAAAATGCAGATTGAAGAGTTAGCGTTTCTTGTTAAGAACAACTGACATTGTGTTGGATTTGACTGATCAATCGAAACAGATTAAACTATGTGTAGCTAAAAGTTAATTTAATGAAAATGCAGGTCGAAGAGTTAGCGTTTCTTGTTAAAGACAACCTTCCTTGTAAGCACCTCGTTCTCTCTATGGAGGAGACTTTAATTGATTTCCTCAAGGATGACGCGAGGTACCCTTTTAAGTTGAAAAGGTTTCGAAGTTTCAGTTATCTGTTTAGATGTAAATAAATTAGTTCCCATTTATTAGTACAATTGCAAATTTTAGGATTTATGGTTCACTATTACTGTATCAATACACGGGAATGTAGAAACTGAACACTGATATTAAATCTATTACTTAATTGAATAGGAGAAGGAAAAGCCTGCCGCCCCTCACGCTTTACCATTACTGAAGTGAATGATGGTCTTTTTTGCGTGAAATTTACAATTTTATTTTTTTATGTGACATGAATACGTTCATCAATATGAATTAGCTTATTTATACGTCAAACGTGAATATTATTATAGCAATTGTCAAAATGTTTGTCGTCATACGTGATATGCTTATACCATTCCTCTGTACTTCAGACTGTACATTAAACCATATCTGTTTTGTCAGTTTATATGTTTTGAATGCTAATGGAATCTGGAGCAAGAGGTTCAAAATCCCCCCTTTTTGAGATGATTACAATTTTGGAACTCAAAAAGATGTGTATCTAATATTCTAATCAGATAAAAATATGATAAGTACTCCCCAGTTTTCATATCGTTTTGATTAATTTATACCCATTTAATTGTTGCTATCTTCCATGATATTTCGTAAAATATTGGTTTTTTATTTGAACTATGTTCCTTATTTAGATAAAAAAAATTTGCGGTTTGATTCTTTTTTTTGCTTGCAAGTTGCAACAGATTCCTTCTTCATTTATTTTTTCCTTGATATTTAGTTTATGGTGATTGAGCCATAGTTGGGGGGATTAGGGGAATTTTGATAATGAAAAGTTTATTAATTGCAGTTCAAATGCTGTACTAGAGCTGGAACCAATGAATCCATACAGCCGCCTTCTCTTACATCGACTTGCTGACATTTTTGGGTAATACTTTTGTCAAGCTCGACCACACATGTTGATTATCGGTTTGATATATATAAAAGACATCTATATTGCTCATAACTTTGATGAGGGTTTCTGAATCCTTTTTAAAAGAAATTTTGACATTAAAAACTTTTGTATTCCTATATGGTGGCAGCTTTTCTCATCAATCTGTTGGAGAAGGTGATGAGAGACATTTGGTTTTGGAGCGCTGCTCAGAAACATCAATGTATGTGAAAGGATCTCTATCTGCTCATTGTTTTTAAGAAGATTTCTGCCTTACCTATTTGCTTACGGGTTCTCAATTCTGATATATCCTCATTTTATTTGTATAAAATTAAGTACGCTATTGTGCATAGGATTATAGATTCGAAAATGAAACACTAAACCTAAAACAACCTACTTGTCCCTTCACAAATCTATAATAAAAAAACACTATGGACGCCGGCTAGACGCCTCAATATTTTCCTGTATTTGTAGACTTTATTTTTGGCATCTAGAAGTATGTGACCTTTGATGTCGTAACTTTGACAAAAGCATATTCTCTTCCAGTTTGGTCATTGTCGGAGGAATATAATGATAGATTTTAAAATTTCAACTTCTTTTAAGTAATGGGCAATTGTGAGTGGTGGTAGTTTTAAGCTTACTGAAGAAATCATCTATATAATCAGTATGATTAACTTTAATGTCATTGCTAACTATGACTAACTTAATGTTACCTGATCACAGTTCCACTCATCCACTGTGACTATCTTTCCGACAGCATTTATGTAAAAGATATATTAAAATTCACAATTACACATTTTACACAAAGTAGTGTGAACTATATGTTTATGATGCGGATCATTGAAGTTGAGATGTCATCATTTATGTCATTCAGTCAAATAAAATGTATATCTAGATACAAATAATTATCACAATTTCGCCTTATTATTATATAATAATAAGTAATAACTACAGAGAATTTTTTGTGAGGAAATTTGAATTTAATTAGATCATCAACAGAAAGTCAGAAACTATATCTTGTAGTTCTTTATTGTTTGATGTAGAGACTTCCTAGACTTATGATTATGAATAATTTCCAATAAATTTTGTAATCCATGAAGTTAAATGAGAAGCGAGTTAGCAAATAGAAACACCAAATCCACATTGCTGTAGTCATCAATGCGATACTCACGATACTTTGTCAAATATACCCATAGGATTGCAAAAATATGATATTACTGCCAAGACCAATGACCATACTCCATAACCTTGTATAAATTTATTGGTTAAAAATGAATATCTGAATAAGAGTTCAAATTCATATACTAATCAGAAGAGATGGTTGTTGTATGTTAAATCCTATTGAAAAGAATAATAAGGTTTTTACTTGGGTTTTTTAGAATCGCTGTCTGTCTTATTTATTATGAATATTATTCTAGTGGTTGGTGGCTATTTGTTTTTTGGCAGTAATGGATATTTAGGGCAGTCTTGTTTTCTTATCATCATTTGTGTATGTGGTCATCTGCTTAATATATCATGTCTCTGAACATTCTTTTTCTTTCCTGTAACGGAGCTGCAGACCTTCTATTCTTGTTAGTGATTTGCTATGGCAATACGATGATGATCATCGATCTACAGTGGAATCACACAGTGTCTTAAGAGTAGGACCTTCACAAGGTAATTTTTGTTCCTTTTTTAAGGATATGATTGCAAACATTATTTTGAGCCTCAGTAAACCCATTTTCCCTATTTTGTTTCTCTTAAATATTTACCTACTAATACTAGAAGTGATATCTGATATCTGCTTGTTTGTTTTGGTAGTTTTGGTTTCCCTTGTTAGGCATTTTGGATTTTGAAGCTTGGTAATCTTGTTTGTTTAGGCTATAGGAACTCATTTTTGTCATTTTTCAGTGAATATGACTGTTAGAACTTTAAAAGCACACAACCCTCCATCCAATAACCCAAAAGATTTTTAAGCTTTGTTGATGAGGAACGAAAGTGAACTTTATTATCTATTATAATTGTTATTAAGAGAGTTCTCATTGAGCCTTGGCCTATATATGTCATGTAAATGTATATACATTCCGGATAAAATTCCGGTTACTCGAAATATCATAATTTGTATTTATGAGGTCGGATTTGTAATGGGTCTTCGTGTAGTGATGAATCTTGCCACCTCTAGGCTGAGTTACCCGGACTTTTCATTTTGCTTCGAGTACCCGTGTCGGACACTCGACACTCGGACATGGGTATAGACAGCTGGACACTTATTTTAGACCAAAAACATGTAAATTTTTCAGAATATTTCCGAGTCCGGCACTTGGATACGAACCCGTGTCCAACACCCATACCCGAGTCCGGGTAACATGGCTCTAGGTTGCATAAATTAGAACATATGTAAGATATGGGGCAATGTTTTAAACTAATTTCTGTAAGTACTCTGTTTCAGGGCTAAATATAGTGAAGCGTGATTCACATGTTTTAGTTGCGGAGAGAGAAGCAGCTTATTTGGCTGCCCGTCAGCGAATTTTTGCAGCTGGTGAAGGTGAAGCAGATGAACCTTTAAAGCAGAAGCCACCTAGCAATCCTGTTGTTGCCCGTCGAATGATTGCACATGCCCTTGGGAAAAAAAAATTGGCAACCAATGAGGCGAATGAATATTGCCAGCAGATTGATGACATTGATATTCGAGTGAAGACCGGACGTGCAACAAATTCAGAATTGGAAATTTTTAAAGATGGTCAAACTCTATCTAGCAGAAGGTACATGCGAGGTGAACCAGAATTTGTCGAATATGATGGTGGTTCTTTGTCAACTACTAGTAGTGAGGTGACCACTAAAGAAGCTGATAGACTAAGAAGTAGGCTTGATAACTTTGGAATAAGTGAAGTTCAGAAGGCCAACTTAAAAAAGGAGCAAACTGGAGCTGCAAAGAGGATGTTCGCCAATGCCCTGGGGTATCATTCTGGCAGGGAAAACAATGTTTTGAATGGCAGCGAGCGGAAGCACAACAAAGAAAGGCCTGCTAGTATTTCAAAATGATCAAATTCTTGTACCTTATCTTGTTGTACTCGTAGAAGAGCTATGTGGTGTTTATTACATCCTTGATTTAATGAATGCCGCAAATGGTACAGTTTGTAATTGTCCAGTTAATATTATTCTACATGATAATTGTATAGAAAGTTAACCAGTTGGAGTTCCGGGGTTTACTTAAGTTAACAAGTTACTATATCATTGAACCCATTTTCCACAGTTATGTACATTGGAGTTTTACCTTCATCGTTTTGTGTATGGGTATCAGTTGGGTCGGCCTCTACTAATAGCATCGCAATCGCTACGTTTCTTTCCATGACTATTAGCTTCCATCTCCAACACAGCTATGGAATCAGCATCTCCAGCAAAAGCCGCATTATACAGAGCATCTAATGAATTCATCATTATACCTAGATAGCTACTTGTCTTTAAAACACATACTTTCAAATACGACTCATTGACGACCCATCTGAATCAAACCACGCCAACATTATACGACTCATTGACGACCCATCTGAATCAAACTACGCCAACACCGTAAACTTCCTTTTTATTTATTCACAATTATTTGAGGATTTCTGATAGTAGTTAGGCTCTCATAAGATGTAAAATGTGTTCTTTTTTAGACACACAATTTATCAAAAAGAATGTGATTTCTCGAAAACCAAAAGACTTCACAGTCAATAGAAAGTACATGTCTATAACCTGAACATTTAATCATTCAAAATTTGTGTAACATGGAATGATCCCTTACCATCCCATTTCCATTTTTAGTGGTCAAATTCACTTTTTTGACCGAATACTAAAATCTGTCTTCGCCAAACATGCACATAGATATGAACGTTCCTGGATTTTGCCTAACACGTCAGCTAACTCTGTATTACTCTCTCCGTCCCAAAATACAAGTCAATTTGACTTTATACGCGTATTTAAGATATATAAAAATCATAATTTCGCATATTTTCTTCTAACTCTCAGTTACCTATTTAAGCAGAGTGAAGGCCCTTATTAATTAAGAGAACCAAACAAACATGGACACAAGTAAAACAAGATATCCTGTCACAGATCACCTAGTATCGGTCACATCGAACAACAATGATTTTAAATTGGTTCCCGCCGTTTGTACGGCACAATATATGAATTATTCGCAAGATTGTATATGGATCAGTATGTAATGTTAGTGATCGTTAATATCATTGAGGAGCACATTATCCTAAATCATGGATTATGCTATAAAAACAATAGACATGCATTTAGAGTAAGACACTATAAACTAAGCCACACTTAACTCTAAACATTTCTTGAATTATATCAGGCATGTCAACACCTTTGAGTTACAAGGTGAAAAGGAGGCCTCCAGAGTTGATAACTCCGGAGAAGCCTACTCCACGGGAGTACAAACTTCTATCGGATATCGATGATCAACAAAGTCTTCGATTTCAACTACCTATGATACAATTTACTGCGAGAAACGAGTTGATGATGAGAAAGAATGTTGATCCGGTGAATGTGATTAGGGTTGCATTAGCTAAAACACTTGTGTTTTATTATCCGTTTGCTGGTAGACTTCGAGAAGGAGCTGGTCGAAAACTTATGGTTGAGTGTACTGGCGAAGGAGTTATGTTTGTTGAGGCTGATGCGGATGTTACAGTTGAGCAGTTTGGCAGTCCTGTTATGCCTCCACTTCCTTGTTCTGATGAGCTGCTTTTTGATGTTCCAGGCTCTAGTGGCATTCTTGATTGTCCTTTAATACACATGCAGGTCAGAATATGCTTAACTACAAATTTGAAAAAGAATAAAAGTTTACTTTCTACGTATGTTATAGCATATCATACCATGGTACATGTGAGGCTCGTAGTTTCAAGCTTTATGTTATAAATTTACTCAACAATTTGAATCGATGTAAACAGGTGACTCGTTTCAAATGTGGAGGATTCGCTCATGCTTTGCGAGTAAACCACACAATGTGTGATGCGGCAGGAATTGTACAATTCGTGACAGCTTTAAGTGAGATAGCTAGAGGTGCAGATGTACCGTCGTTGCTACCAGTATGGCAAAGAGAGCTACTCTTTGCAAGGGACCCTCCTCGAGTCTCTTATGCACATCGCGAATATGATGAGGAGATTAGTATTGAGAGCACAATGATTCCACCTGATCTTGAACATCGTTACTTTTTCTTTGGCCCTAATGAATTTCATGCACTGCGACGATTCCTTCCATGTAATCTTACCAAGTGTTCAACATTCGAGGTTCTCACTGCTAGTCTTTGGCGATGTCGTACTATTGCTCTCCAAGTTGATCCAGAGGAGGAAGTACGCATCATTTGTCTTGCCAATGCACGCGCATCATTCAATCCTCCTCTGCCAAACGGTTACTATGGAAACACATTCGCGTTCCCAGTAGCCATCACAAAAGCTAAAAACATGATATCTCATCACTCAATTGAACTTGCAGTAAAACTTATTAAAAAAGCCAAGGCAGATGTTAACGAGGAGTACATGAGGTCAGTAGCGGATCTAATGGTTATGAGAAATCGACCTCATTTTACGATGCATAATACATTTGTAGTGTCGAATGTGACACGAGATCGAGATGGAGTAGGGCATGTGGATTTAGGCTGGGGGAAAGCTGTTTATGCCGGCCTTCTTCCAGTAATGGCGAGTTTTTACGTGCCATTTAAGAACAAAAAGGGTGAGAATGGAATCCTGGTGCCTATTTGCTTGCCAAGGTTTATCATGGAAAGATTTGTGAGAGAACTTGATAGCATGTTACATGATGATGTTGAATTGGTTGCAGAGAACAGTCTACCCTGCATTAAGTCCTCTTTGTAACTGTAAGCTAGCATTATGCATGGTAAATGGTCACCTCAACAGATAACGTACAGGTATATAAAGAGGGCTCTCGTGTATTCGCATAGAAAAATTAAAAAATCTATTATATATGCTTTTCGCTTTACCTTCTATGTATTGGTCACCGTTGTAATCAGTTAATGAAAATTAATGTATCGTGTGTTTAGCAGCATTCGGTTATAAATGGTGTGATCATAACATAACAATACATACTCCCTCCGTCCCACCAGGATGTTTACATCTCTGGTGGGCACAGAGACCAATATATATATATAAGTAGGTAAAATAATGAAAAGTGATGAAAAGTGGTTAAAGTAGTGGAACCTATTAATATTTAATAATAGATTTGAGAGAGTGGAGAAAATTAGTGGGTGTAATAGTGTTTTATATTATTAAAAGTTTACTATTTTTGGAATGTAAAGAAATGAATGAGACGACCCAAAATAGTAACCGTAAAGAAATGGATGAGACAGAGGGAGTATTACATATGATACGTGGATACTGTACAAATGACGGGATTAAGTAGTGTTTCAATTCGAAAATTGGTACACGAACATAAATATATAATATGAACATAATTAGTAACAAGTTTGGGTTTAGGTACACGATATTGAACGAAAGTACACGGAGTACAATAAATAAATAAATAAATATATATATACACTAAATATCAAATGTGAATTACCTATTCTAAATAATATATATAAAAAAGAACTAGTAAGATTAAGTTGTGGATTTTATGTTTTTATTTTTTATAAAAAGAAACAAATAAGAGCAAGTTGAAGTTCGAGTTAGAAATACGAAGCTATTGTAACTTTATTTTTGGTTTTAAAATTTAGAGATGTAATCTGAACTCGACTAAAAGAGAATATATGTTATTATGTTGCACTTGTTTGAAGAAAGGAAGGATCCCAGAGAATCGATCTTTCTAAAAGAGTATATATGTTATTATGTTATTATGTAAATAAATGACAGCTTGAATCTATGTCTTTGTATTTCTTATAAAATTTGTGATTGTTCTTTCCTGAACTAAGTGATGTAACTCATAATTGATGGCATTTTAATGTCTAATTTTACTCTTCAAATGGTTGAAATCTAGGTAATGTATAGTAGTAGATATAACTCCTAGTCCCAAGTCTATTACCACTTCTGTTGTGAAGAGACTTTCATGTTTCAAGAGAACGTTGCACATTTGCACCCTTTGTGTCTTTTGAACTTGATGCTAGAAAACATTGCGGAAGGAGAGTAATGTGATTAATTGTTGTACCCGGATTTTTGTTTGATGTAATTTTTTGTCCCGATCATGCTTTTACTCTTCAAACGATTAAAATTTAGTACTTCCCTATATAGAAATATTTAGAATATATTTCTATATTTTCGAACTTTAACGAGCGAGTTCGAGCTCAACCCGAACATCCCAAAACTCGGGTTGAGCCCATTTTGCTTAATGAACACATTTATGTGTTCGAGTTCGAGTTCTTGAATGAGTCGAGCCAAACGAGTTCTTAACAAGTCGAGTTCGAGTTTGTTCGTGAAATACTCGTTCAAATTGTTCTAGATAGGAAATTATTATTTTTTTTTTATATATTTTGCTCAAATTTGACTCAAATCAGAATATGAATAGTCGCATTTGAGTTGTTTCGACTCAGAGTCCTAAATTACTCATTTTTGTATATTCGATTTAGATTTCGCCCAAAGTAATACTAAAAAAATAAGAATACTCTAACCGTTATTTTCAAAACTGATAAGCGAATATTTTATAGAATATTATTTTAATATATAACTAACGAGTAGAGTCCGGATTGGAGTACTCGATTTGTTTTCGGCCAAATAAAATATAAAAGTTTTCGGATACATTGAAGGCCTAAGGCGCATTAAGTCAATAAACTACTGCAACATACAACAATATCCTAATGATTTCTTAAATCACTAAAATCCACTGACATCTTGTTTCAATTTCTTATCTTTAGCTAATGTCTCTTCTCTTCTAACTTTTATTTTATAATAAATATTTGAATAAAGTACTTTTTCTTTGTTCACTTTTTGTAATTATGATACTTTTTAATGATAAAATATTATATAAAAAATGAATATAGAAAATGTTGTTGGAGATGGAAATACATATTGATGTCTTAATTATTAGAATCCAATATTTTATGTTAAATTTAAGAAATAAACTAACCCCTTGCTCCCGAGTTTTAAAAAAGGAGGAAAGTAAGTGCAGTGTAAGTAAAGTAGTTTCATTTCCCTCCGGAATCGTGCTCCCGAGTTTATAAAATGAGCGAAAGTAATTGTTAATAAATGCAAATTTAACAATCTTTCAAAATAAAACTTTCACTCCAACACAGATAAAAGTACTTTACCTCCTAATCACTTCCTTCCTTCCCATTAAAAAACTCGGGAACAAGAACTGTTGGAGATGCTCTTAAACATTAAATTCAGGGATTTATTTTATTCACACGTCAAATATAACATGAAGTTACTGATGGCCCAATAAAAAGGGTTATTTTAATAAAAGCAGCTACAAGCTTCCACTCAAAATCACAACTGAGAAGTTTATTATGGCATGCTCAGCAAAATCAATGTGTAGTATATCTGTATATACATCCATATTCCATAAGGACACTGCACGTTGTAAAGATGAAAGGCTGTACAAGAAAGCTCAGGCTGAAAATTTTGCAGCTACCAAATACTTAGACATTTGTAGGAATCCAGAATCTGAAGATTAGCATATGCAGATGACTCTGATAACTAGTTAAGTGAAGTCGCCAAATGAGAGGATTGTCTTATATTTTGCCTCTTTATAAACACAAATTTCTACGACGATCTCAAATATTTAATGCTCAAGAAGTATGCAAATTCTGTAGTCGGGCAAAAACATCCGAGATATGCTCAGAAAAATCAATGTTATATACACCCACAAGGACGCTGCACATTGTGAAAAATAAAAAGTTTGTACAACAAAGCTCAAGCTGAAAACTTTGTAGTTCAAAAATATTTAGACACTTTTAGGCATCCCGAACCTGAAGATTAGCATATGCAGATGACTTTGGTTATATTGCCAAGTAAGAGAGTTGACTTTCATTTACCTTGTGAATAAACACGAATTTCTAGGATGATCTCACATTTTTAGTGCTCAGGGCGTATGCAAATTCTGCAGTTGGGCAAAAACATCTGACGGACAGTTGTTCCCTAGAAAATCAGCACGCTGGAGAACACTTGACTGGGTATTGTTGACATTTTTTGGTTTGTGGTCAATAGGCATTTTTTTGCCAGAGATGCTATGCCGCACACGGATACGATGAGTTTTTGTTTCAGTTGAGCAGCCACCTCGTACCTTAATTAATAGCATAACTTCTTTATCTCGTGCATCTTCGCACCACCAGTTTTGAGGAATGCCATCAACAAACTCCTCTAAGGTTTGGTGTTCATCATGATGAACTGCAATCTCGCCTATATGATCTGGTTCGATTATGCCATTTCTCGGACTCACCTAATTTAAATGCAAAATCATAACATTAGCCAAGTCTAGTTGAAGGAATAAGTTCAAATACAATTGTTTGTCAAGAACGAAGCAATACAAAGTACTGCATGAAAATGTATAGATGTGACATCTATAGACTATAAATATATGAAATAATACAGGAAAGCAGATCAACTGAAACAACACAACATACAAAAACAGGTGAAAGATTTTAGCAGAGATTAATATGAGGAAAACATGACGCAGCATGACACATGGACCAAAACTCCTGTACCCTCAAGTCCACCAACATAACTAAAATGTAGCAAATATTGAACAGAATAGCTTTAAAAAATGAGTCCTAGAAGCCAACTAGATGGTTCCACTTGTCGTTTTGGAGTACGGACCAGTAACCAATGGAAAATTTTTTTGTATCTTCGTAAATTGATCATGTGTATATTTCCTCTTGCCCAGAAAATACATACCAATCTAAGACTTATAATACTGAAATTTCTTCGGCTCTAATATTGATGAAGCTTAGAGTACAACCATAAAAATCAGTAATCAACACTGCTCTTGTATATCCCGAAGATGGTTCAAATAATAACTTAGTACTACTATTGTCCTAGAGAATGAGGCATCAGGTGAACTAAAAAAAGTTTATGCATGTACATACCAAAGAAAAGCTCAAAAAAGGTCGAATAGAACATCAAATCCAAATTTGGGGCACTAGTTAAAAGAAACAGATGGTCCGTGCTCAAAAATTTCTAGCTGCTGACATGCTCCTTCTATGTTAATCTCTTGCCAATTTTATAAAGGTAATTGCTTCTTATTTTGCACTTTCTACATATATACACTAACCATAAGCCCATATCTTGCACATATCAATTACAACATACTAGTAAAATATAGAAGTCAAGTGTTTCCAATGTCCCTTCCCTGCTACTAATCGTGTTGAAATGCAAGTAGACCAATATCTAGGTGCTTGTAATTACCTCCAGCCACCGAGGATAGCCAAAAGAACCACATGCATGATTACTGGATACTTTCCCGCTTTCATGTATGGTGAACTCACCTTCACAAATTATTTCGTACAGAGCTCTGTCTTCCCCACTTTTATTTGTAATTCGTAAGACGGATGTATCCTGGTTCTGAAGAATTATGTTGTTTGTGCTTACAATAGTTTCAGGAACTTTAGATTGATCAACAAGTATTTGCCTAATTTTTTCATTAGATCCCATTATTTCTCCAAACTCCTGTCGCCTTATTGAGTTGTCAACTCGAGCGATTTCAACATTAAATATGCACCGGACAGGCTTGTGATCACTGTCTGTTACGTCCATGCATGCATCATACCTGATAGGTTTCATATTTCAAAATTGAAAACTGAATAAAACAGAGTGTGTGTGCGTGTTTGTGTGTGAATGCGCGTGCATGGACCGCGTGAGCACAAGAGAGACAAAGGGAGATTCCAAAGTGTAGTTAATAGTCTTTGTGTGAACTCTGCAACTAAAAATATATGAGAAACGCGTTTTATGTCATGCAGTACTGACTCGCTTACCAAAATGATTGTGCGCACACACATGTGAGCTAATGCACAATTAAATAAAAATCCTAGTGCAAAAACTTACTGTAAAACTGAAGCAACGACAGGACAGTCTAAACTGCATGTAGCAACAGAAGTAGAACAGCTATCTCGGTACAGTATTCTGTCACACCAGGCAGGAATACGCTTTTTCTCGCCAGAATCATACCCTGCACAAGAGTCATCACAATCAGCTAGCGTCCCTATGTACGACACAATGAAACCAGACTAAAGGTCATTAAATCTCTATAGACTTAAAAAATATTAAACCCTCTTCTCGAAATCCAGTTACTACTGAGTGGTCAACAACCAAATCTAAGCTTAGAATTGAGTTAAATAAGATTTTTGAAGTTCAAAATAAAATAGAGATATTGAGAAACAAAAACGGATTCTAATATAGGAGGTGAGAGTGCGGGACTTCTATAAAGACTAAAAGAAGTTCACAGAGATCAGGAGAAAATAAAAGAAATTGGGGGCCCTGTAGATCTTTTAGCGGGGTACCAGTAAGGCTCAGAGCAGAGCAGCTCCTGTAAGCTAATATGCACATACAAGCACATGACACTTGGTGAACTATCTACAAGCAAGTAACTAACTAGCAAAAGACAACCTACAAACTGTAGCAATTACTACAGGTTGTAGTCAATGTACCTGCTAAACCTGGTTGATTCTTCTCAAATTTGTAAGTTGGAGGGAAACTAATTACTGCTTCACGCATTCCTTGAAAGACATTCCCAGATTTCATTTCTGCTTGCAACTGATCCTTCTCTCTGAGCCAATCAAATGACCTTTGGGAGATGAAATCCCTTGCTTCATCATATGATATACCATCAAGCCGATAGTTGAAGTCCCCTAAAAATACAACCATGTCTGCTTCAGACAATTCTGGCATCGGTACCATAGGTTGAGTACCATTGACCTGTAGATAAGTCTTGTGATGTTTAATTATGTGTTTTCCGCAACAAAAATTTTTTCTACGACGATAAAAACTTCCAAAATTAGGAGGGGAGAAACTTTCAGCTAGATATGTTGGAGATGAGACACCAAGCCATGAAGAGAAGTTGTACATACATTTGCACCACGAAGCACTTGAATGGAAGATGAAACACCAGCTGCAATAGAAAGCGCCAAGAGCAAACGAGAACTATAAACAAGCCAAATTAAATACATGATGCAGCCAATGAAGCAGGGCAGGAATAGGTATTTCACCATACCAGATGCAGAATTTAACAAGTTAGATGGCCGGCTAAAGAACATTGTCCGGTATACATGATCAAAGTCAGCATTACGCCGATTGACAGCCTCTAGGTGTGCTGCAAAGTGACAATTTACAAAGCATAATATCCGATCATATACTCTCATCCTCAAACCAACAGCTCCCTGTTAAGATGCAGAATTTATCTGTAGTCAGATGTATGAAAAATAATACAAGAAATACACAAGGTGAAGCACAACAGAATACATAAAATTTTATATGGACCATGTTAAAGAGTATAAGATCCTGTTCGGGCCTTCCTCTAATACCTTAAGGTTTTAGTGTGACTGGTTACTTAACATGGTATCAGAGCTCGGTTTAGGGAGGGACTCGGGTTCGAGTCCTCCCACCCCCATTTATTTAATTTAAATATTGTTTATTGATATTGGTATTGGTATTGGTTGCATTTGTCGTTGTCAATCGTAGCGAAAAGTATCGTACGATTGAGGGGGAGTGTTAAAGAGTATAAGATCCGGTTACTTAACAGACCAGGACATTTGTCCCCCCATGAAAGAACTACATACAGTACAAGTTTTGTGCATGTAATAGTTAAGAAACAAGTTCAATCAACAAGGAAACACTTTAGGTACGATTTGTGTTATCGCTCTTGTATAACATCAACAGATTACGTTTAAAAAAAACAGGTTTAGCTAAAATGCATTTGTTGTAACACTTTACTGGTCAGTTGTTCATGCTTTCAAATTAACGGATCGAACTTATAGCATGTGCAAACCAAGGATGTTTCCATTTCGAACAAAACTTACACAATATCATTATTACTTAAACATCATTTATAACGCATGATATCAGACTATCAGTACAGGTTCTACATCAATGGAAAGCATCGTTACATATAATTTACAGAAAACAGAGGAGCAGTTAAAAATTTACATCCTCTCTTGCCAAAGTAAAATAAGCGACTTATAATCTTCTTCACCATTTCACTGAAGGGAGGTACATACCTTGTTACCTATTGCACGACCAAAACCACATGGAACTGCAGCAATGTCAATATCCCCAACATGGCTTCTAATTTCATTTCTGACCCTGCAAGATAGTTATCTACACTAATTACACAAATCTCATGCAAGGAACTTTCATAAATAAACAGCGCTGAGAGTAAAATAAGTATCGAATTATTCATGAACTGTACTGTGATACATAAAAGGAGGTTAGTAATGGATATTTATACTTACGTACGAAACTTGGAGTTGGTACAAAATTAATGATTTAGAAATGCAATAATTACCAAAAAGAACTAAAAATAAACAGGGACATCTCAACAATTTTGGGGACCATGTGCAAAAATTAACAGGGCACCAGAAATTATGTACATAAATATCTATTTGGATAGTTAATAATTATACAATCATCATCCAATTTAATGATACAATATTAGAATGTAGGACTCAAAATAATATAAAAATGTTAATTACAACAACCGCCTCATAATTTTTTTTTATATTTGAGATGTATCAAAATTTTACCAACATGAATTAAATACAGAGTTTATACGAGAGATGTACTTTAACATTTATAAGTTATTCTATAAAAATCACTATAAGTGAATATTCATTACAAGGCAAAAACAGAAAAATAAAATTCATGAAAAGAAAATAAATAGATACAATAATTAGAATCTTTACATTATTACGTAGAGTTTTTTTAGGTTACTGAACATAGAAATAAGAGTTAGAAAAGAAAAAGTGGTATGCAACTCTGTATGTTTTTATTTGAAATTTTAATCCTCTTATCTTCATTTTCATATTTTAATCAAAGAAAAAGTAGATCCCCATAATTTGGGGGCCCTGCTCGGCTGCACCTCTTGTGCCCCTTGTTTGCTGAAAATTATCCTCTAACAAAATTTTGTTCAAGGATGTTGCGAAGTGAAATTTAAAATTAAGAAAAACAAAAAGCAAAGAGTTTAGCATAGCTTCAAGATTTTTTTGGCCAATGTGGAAACTTAAAGGTCATGTATAGATCTTTGATTCAAGAGCATAGATCATATTTAACCCAACAAGTGTTTCAAAGGAATTACTCACCATACCATGATAAGCAGACCTGCTAGCTGCCTATAACCAACGCGTTGAAATGTTGATCCTTCATCCAATATCTTCCCAATCATATCAAGCCACAACTGCCCAACAGAACTACCTTCAAGACCTACCTGCATCTGCATATATATGTGTGTACATGCAACAAAAAACACAAACTTAAACAGTTGACAATTAGCTAAAAAGGAACATGAAAAGATTGACCTGTGACTAAAAGATAGCGGGGATTATTGGAGAGAACATACATAATCAAGTATTACTATGACGTACTTCACTATAACAGAGAGAAAGTTAAGGAAACAACCCTGCAAGCTTTACAAAGTTGAGGAAGTTGAGCGCCAACAACACATCACATACAAACTGTTTCAGAGATGCTTTAAATACATGAGTTGATGAAAAAATTATATGATTGATTACTGTTCGAAACACAAGGCCTGATAATTAAGTGGGAATACAATATGGGATCATAATTATTATTAAGATTGTTATTTTCTCCAAGTAACTTCTAAATAATAAATTAGGAAAAGTTAGTCCGAGAGATGATAGTTAAATCCCAAAATTTTTGGGATCGAGATCATTTGTAGAGGTCAAAATCATATCTCAAGTTCGTGATTTCCTAAGGAAAAAAACAGACATGCAATGGAAAATGCTAGCATCAGAAATTTTTTGGCATTATGACGGACATCATTTTGGAAAGGAATTTGAACGTCTTTGTTTAGTCCAACAAATCAAAATTATTGATGAGTTTATTGTAGGCACCCATGTTCCACAACTGTCGGATGGTAATTATCTACGGCCTTCAACCTTCTGTTCGCGCTCGATCATGAACCTTAGGGCCATTGCCCTCACCGAGGTCATTAATTCAGCTCTATGCGAGGAGCTTAGGCTACTATCAAATTATCAAGTTGATGGCCACAATTATGTTCAGCCAACATATGATCGCTCTATGTCTTTTACTTGGTCCCAACAAATCTCACTAAAAAGGAGACGTCTAATTTAAGACATTCTAATCAGGCATCCTAAAAGGGTCCTTTGAGGACTTTGAAACAGGGAATATAAGATGCCTTAATGATAAGGCAATATTTTAAGGAGGAGAATTATTAAATATTAAATACAGAAATGCAATATGAGATAAGAATTATTATTAGGATCATCTCTTCTCCTTGAGAATAAATTGAAATAAGTTAGTTTGAAAAATGATAGTCAAATCCCATAATTATTAGGATTGAAATCTTTTGGAGATTCTATTATCCTTAAGATTGAAATATTTTTTCCACTTAGGTTGTTTATTTATTTATATCATTGATTTTTTTAGCACTAATGTGATGAAATTTAATCAAAAGTCTTGGACAAGAGAAGACTTCTCTTGTTGTGCCTATTACACTGTCTTTACTAACAATGTCAAACTCATGTGGAGTCCTGTTCGAGGACTATGAATTCTTCATTATTTCAAAAACGCGTGGTCAACTTTTTACAAATGAGAGCACAAGATGCGGAACAAGAAAACAAAAGATAAAATAATTGTTACTTTTATGTTATTATTTAGGAATAAAAAATTTAATTGAAATTAATTAATATCTAATAAATTTTTGTCAAGTTGATTAGGAATATTCTAGGTTATGGTAGTACAAATAATAAAATAATAGAAGGATTTCCTTGCAAAGATGGGTTTTATTCCGGGTTGCAAGCCTTCTTTAAACCCTGTCCAACATCATTACCGAGGATTTAATAATTATTAGATAAATTTGTGGATTGATAGAGAAAGGTTTTATCTCCAGTTTTAACAACCCTGTCCGGCATCATATTTAAGCCTACTTCTTACTAACAGAATTTTGATACCTATATAGAGTATAAAGAGTGATATCTTAACACTAAAAGAGAAGTAAAACCACATGTAACTAATTTGATTATAAACCCTATATTACTAATGTGATTAAGAAGTTCATAAATTGTGAGAAATTACCGGTCAAAGTTTAAACAAAAGTAGATGGCGTACACAAGAAGATTGCAATAGCATCACCGTTATAGCTTTATAGCCATTGTAAAGATAAAATTCGATCTTTCTCATTTGATTTGTGCATTAAAGTTTATCATAAAAAGCAATTTAATCAACTTTTAGTTTATCACCAAAATCAGTGTAAATATTTTTACTCATAAACGATTTTACCCATGCTATTCTATGTTCATTCATAGGCATGCGCAATAAACAAAGGAACTAGGTAAAGGGAGTTGGTTATTTAACAAGGTATTAGACCTTGGATTCGAACCCAATATTTAGTTAAATATTATTTATTAAAGTATTTTCCTCTGTGATAGTCTCGGTAAATATTACTTGAGTTTCTTCTTATCTAATCGCCAAAACTTCTCCGTTATTTATCCTGAGTTCTTTGATCTTCAAAGCTTGATTTACTGTCCAAATTTTAATACTACAAACTAGCATGTCAGAGGTGTTATTCTGTCATTGCAAACCATGAGCCTTGACATCACGAAGAAATGGACCAAAATGACACAATTTGGAGACGAAATGCCCAAAATGACACAACCTAAATAAATTGCCCAAAATAGCACTCCAAAATGGGGAGGTGTGTAGCGTTGTGGTGGTTCTTTTTTAATTTTTAATTATAAGCTTTTATTGTGTGTTGTTTTGGGGCCGGAGAGACCACTTAATGTTACGTTTTTAACGGTCATTTTTTAAATTAATATTTCTAAATTTAAGGATGTACCCTCATTTAACAATTTTTTAATTTTTTTAGGGTTTAATAATCCTCTTTGGGTTTCAGAAATATAAAAAAAATTGAATAAAAAACACATTTAATATAGCAATTTTTAACATATTAGGGTTCACCAATTCCTTTTGATTTTAAAAATATTTAAAAACAAATTAATAAAACGTACACCGATTTAAGGTTTAGGGTGTAGGGCCCTACTTAAACCCTAATTCAATCTAGGGTTTAGGCAAAAGTGTAAACTCTTGATTAAAGAATTTTAAAATTTATGATTAGAAAAACAAATTGTTGGTGTATCCTAATTTAATAATTTTTAATTTTTAGGGTTCACCAATTCCCTTTTTGGTTTAGAAATATTAAAAAATAATACTAATAAAAGGTGCACCAGTTTGGGGGTTAGAGGTCCTAAAACCTAATTTAAGTTTGAATTCTAAATTATACATTTTTTTAAATAATTTTAGGGTTTACAATTTCTTTTTTAGGTTTAAATAAATATTTTAAAAGATAATAATAATATGTACAAAACGCTAGATGAAGTAGTATTTTGGGCTCTAGTGTTTCGGAAAAATTAAACAATTGAAAGCATTGAACAAGTCAGTTCATGTAGCTTTATTAGGAGGATTTTTTTTAAAAAAAGTAAATGGCAACACGCTAGGCGCCTTAGCGTCTTCTATAAACGTTACTTCAATCCACAGTTCGAGGTGCTATTTAGGGTCATTCTTTTCAGCATTGCCATATAGGACCATTTTTCCCCACATAGTGCCATTTAGGGCCAACACCCTGACATCATGTGTGTGATTTCTAAAAGATTTGTCATTAGCTATTCATGATTCATCCTGATATGCATGCAAGTCTATCTAATCTAATGTAGCTACTAAGATAAAAAGTGCATTAAGCAATAACTAGCGAGCAAAAGTAGGCATCTTTTGCAACTATATTATACCGAAGGTAAAGATGTCTTACACTTTCTTTAGCAGCAGACATTGCCAAGAAACCAGCCCCCATTTCCACTTCTTGCAACCCAACAACAACTATGTCGGCACCGGTAGCTGCAGAACCAAGCCAGGATATAAGTGAATCATGAGTAGCTCTTTCTTGTCCAACATTCCATGTACCAGCTAATATTTTCACATTTTCTAGCTTCGTATAAAGAAATTCCTTATCGTCTAATTCTTTACGTAATACATTATCAAGAGGTCCTGGAGATGTTATCCTCCATGCACGTATACCACCATGATTAGCTAAAGTAAAAAGGTAACCAGCACCAATAGCCATATGAATTACAGAACTACTGTGAGCGACCCATCCTCCAAGCTTATTTCCATTGAGATCTAGTACATCTATAATTCCACTTGCATAGCCTACCCATATCCTCAATCCAAAAGCAAACAAGCACTGAACAGAATAGGAATGATACTGGACGTCTTGCAATCGATTGCCATTGCCATCCCACTGTACAAGTGATCCATTCGTACAACCAGTCCATATGTTCCCATCTATTGTAGTAATCAGTGACTCTGTTTTTCTATCATCCCCGAAGGCTCCTCTTACGGCAACTCGGCGTACAGCATCAGCTGCTCCCATTAGAGCATTACGTGACCGCTGAAAGAAACTGATGGAACTCTGGGATTTCTCCTTCTTTGAACCAGCTAGAACCTTTACCCTCACTTCTTCTTCTATTGTAGGATCCATAGCTACTGACAAGTTTTCTATCTGACCATCTATATTAAAAGCTTTCAGTAACTCCCTTGTGCGAGAATCCCTGGAAAATATGAGTACTTGTAATGACTAAACAATAACCTTTCGACCATAAAAATAATATTATATATATAAGTATGCATGTTTTTTACTGAGCACGATTTTAAAATTAAATGATGAAACCTATCCTTCACAAAATTGCAAATTAATTATCATGTGGTGTAGCATAGATTTTCTTAAGCAAGAGCGCTACTAGTGCAATGCATTAGGCACTTGGTTCGAGTACCTTCTACTATCAGGTACAATACTGACTTGCAGTCTGCAAGACTACATGAGTTTCCAGTAATCGTCCAACGGACTAGGTCCGACAACCGAATGATGGAACAGTTATCAACCATAGCTTTTGAACGATCTTTTTATTTAATTTCAAACGTAATATAGTTGGGCCAAGTCTATTTTAATTTTTACTTGGCATGAGACTAAACGATGTTTAAGCGAGTATGCAATGTTTGTAATCCAGATTCGGAGTTGAAGCTAAACTTGACTCCTTAAGCTACGTAATTTGTATTTCTTTAATTTCAATCCTATCTAGTTTCCACAAGTACATTAGGGTTTGTATCCATTATCAGAAAACAAGATTTACCTACTTCATGTGTTTATCTTATAATTTTATAATTCAGGAATGGAAAACATTATGAACATAAACATTCAAGAAAACAATAAATAGCTCGTAGTACTATTGCTGCTAGAATTATGGGTCTCACCATAAGAGAACTCTTAAAAGATATATTCCATCTATTATTTTTGTGTCGTTTTCAGCCATATTTCTCTTTTGCTGTTTACGTTATTATATATAACATTCCACAGCTATAATCCGTGTATGAAAGACAGCTTAAGCCACCTTTGTGAGAAGTACAAGTTATTTGAAATGGCTGCTTGAGCATTGGCTTTTAAAAGTAGTAACAAAAACATAAATCTGATTAACTTACCAAATAGCAAATGACAGATACCCCGCACTCCAAACGTTTGTTCCAGAGTGATCAGATAACAAATACTTTACATCTGCAGCAAAGATATTACAGCAGATTCCTTTGCTAGTGACTTGGCTTCTAAGATCGATAAATGACCTCTCAACTGTTAATCCCGACATGTGCCTTTCTTCTGGGGTAAGAGAAAGTGATTTTTCAATGGCTTCGAAGGGCCAGGCTGTTATTGCACCACCCTCAGATCCGGACCATAAATCCCCTGAAGCAAAAAGCAGTCACACAAGGCAATCTTTATCATAAATTCCCTGAAGCAAAAAGTAGTCACACAAGGCAATCTTTATCCAACCAACAGAATAACAGAAGAATTGAAAGAAACATATAGTCGTATGCCTATACACTGAATTTAATCTGCTAACTAACAGAAGCAACCTGAATGGGGTGTGGCTACCAGGACATGACAAAAGGCTTCAGTAAAATTAATTCAATCGATCTGTTTTTTATTTTTTTTAATTTAATATCAGTCCATTGTTCTTGAACTGAAATGCAAACCTATGGATAAAAGCACAAAAATACTACAAACTATACAAGCACATATACCAAGTAATATCAGTGCACAAGATTTGGCACCTTAATTAATTTTTTTTAAACAAATGTTTAAATTAAATTTTATTTTACATAAGTCCACTAATTTGGATTTGGATAATCAGATGCCAACTTCTAACATCTAAATAAGTATCCAGAAAAACATTTAATCTAGCAACGGTTAACCGCAGAAATTTAGATCCAGAGCCTTGAACCACATCAACCATTTTCTACCGACAAAAAAAAGTATCTGCTGCGATGGCAGGGAAAGTCAGTAAATACTATAAACTACATAATTCATGTCAATTCATAACAAATTCATAAAATTTGGCAAATGTACTATTATAAACACCACCAATATCAATCCACAACGAAACTGTACTAGTAAACAACATAAAAAGGATTGATCCTGAAACAAAGACATTACCATATAACGTGACAACCATAGACAGAACCGGACCTCTATGAGCTTGCCAACACAAAACCTCCCTAAAACCCGATCCATCACTATCACTACCTTCATCACGATAATCACTCAACATCTTCCAACACCTTATCCTCCCATCCTTATGTCCACTCCACACCATCCTACTCCCCTCACACCCAACCAAACAAACCGCCGGCGCCAAACCCCCAAATTCCCTAAACGGAGCACTCTCCTCATCTCCTTCCCTCACATTCCCCTCCTCCGCCGCCTTATAAACATCTCCCAACCTCCAAACCCTAACTCCACTCTCCGTCCCCGCCCAAACCTCCCTCTCATCCACACAAACCAAATTCCTCAAAAAACAACCAACCTGCGTCTCCCTAACCGGCCGCGGCCGCACTTCCAAACACGGAGGACGCGAATAACTCACCGCGCCGCGTATCGGAAGCTTAAAAATCCCTGAATTACCTCCGGGAGCTGTAAACTCAGGTAAAGGAGTAGTCAAACATGTAGCGTGATAATTTTCATCTTGTTGAAGTCTACGATTAAGAAACTGGATCATATAATCGATACGCTTACCGGCTGAATCGACGCCGTTAGCACCGTCGAAAACCTCGTGTTCGTCGGGCTCGGATGATGAGGACGAGTCGTAGAATCGGTCGAATATCTTCGGGATTCGAGAAGTCGTTGGAGAATTGTTCGAATTGTTAGAATTGTTGAGATTTTCATCCATGGATTTAAGTGAATTTGTGTGTGTTTAAGTGTGTGTTGAGAAATGGGGGAGAAAATGGTTGAATCAGTTAGAAAGTGTGTGTGTATAGGTGTGTGTATTATTGCGGGGAGACTAGAAGGGGGAGGTGGGACGGTGGTGGGGTCCACTTGTTTCAACTATAATTTGACTTTGATGGGCTATTTGACGGTGTTGTGCTACCAAACCAACGGTTTTGATGTTGGCCAGCTCAGAGGGGAATTATTTACGTTATCGTTGAAATTAATAATGCAGCATTTTTTGTAAAAAAATAAAAATAAAAATAATAATGCAGCATTTTAAAGTATTTTTTCCGGTCGCAAAACATCTCCAACAAGAATATCACTTCTTAAATCATCAAATATATTATAATTTTTTATTTTAACAAAATTTCATGTCAATTTGATATTTTTTTATTATAATTATTTGTTTTTGAAAATTGTCTTGTGGTCCCTTATATTAAATTATATAACTTTAATTAAAAAAAAGATTGATAATGATTTTTTATCCGATAAATAAGCAATCAGGACGTGTTTCACAACAATTTTGACAAACTTTTAATAATTTCTATTTTTATCAACAATCGTTGTAAATTCGGGTCTTTAATTTGAAAATAATCATCAAGAAGGCCTTTCGCCTCAGTTTTGACAAATAATTGACAATTTTCATTAGCATCAATTACAGTGCAGAAAATTAATGGGAATTAATATTTATTCTGTACTTTTTTTTGAAATTTCGTGCATGTTTAATTTATGTATTAGTATAACTTTTTTTTTAGTTTATCATGTAAATAGTATAATATCCTAATATGTTCCGGATTTAACTAGAACACCAATGTGGTCATGTCAATTGATAAACCGTTTCTGGTATAAGTTAATGTTATAAAATAAAATAATAGTAGGCTTTCGGAAATATTTGGTAAGATTGTAGATAAGATAAATATACTTTTTATAAATCAAGCATGACACCTATCATTCTGTTTTTGTAATTAATTTTATGCATGTAGGCAGTACTCTTTTTGACAATTGTGCTCAAATTCTTGCCGATATATAAACCCGTCTGGACAAACCCTCCAAAGATAAATATTTTGCTATCCGAATAAGGTTAAGGTAACAGCTAATAGATGCACTTCGTTGATAGGCTTTTGATTAAAATTTCTGGCATTGTTTACATTTATAAGTAAGTGTCCGACACATATTTTAAGGTGCATAAAAAATAACTTATTTTTACTATTTTCTTTTTCTGAATAAAAGTTAAATGTTTTAATTTTTATTCAGAAAAACAAAATTATAAAAAAAAATTACAGAACTATATTTTATATGCACCTTAAAATGTCTGTCAAACAAATGTCAAACACTCTCTAAAAAAAATGTAAACAATTGAAATGGACGGAGAGAATATTTAACAGGAGTTATATGGTTTCGTCCCTACTCCAGCATTTCAGCTTGTTGTTCACCTCCCTGTGTATGCATTCGCTTGAACAATATGTTGCTGCTTCAAATCCTTAACATTGAGAGAGAGGGGGGGAGAGAGAGAGGGAGGGAGGGAGAGAGGGAGAGAGCGAGAGAGAGAGAGAGAGAGATGACTATAAAGAGGAGAAGAAGGTCATCCTTTCTGCATCAGCATGGATAAGAGACTTAAATCACAGGGTTGTGATGTGTTTGATTTTTTCAAACTCTACCTTGTTCTCGAGATTTTTACAAAACTGAGCAACAGCAACGCACCATTTAACACACTCTTGATGACTTAAAATCATTAGCTCAGTGCTCAACGGTGGATTCAATTCCCTTGTTTGTCTCGTTCCAACCCTTTCCATAAAGCATTCCTCTCGTATAAAATTATACAACTTGTGCCCCAAAATCCTAAACAAATTCAAGCACGTTCATTCTCTCCAAGTTAAGCAATGGTCTTGCGCTGAAATAGGTGCGAATGAAAAGCGTAAGAATCTCCCTCCTGTTTAGGTCACAAAGTTATAGTCTCGTAGTTCTTTAGTACAAAAAAATCTCCCATTACTCAGACCTATGAGTTGGGGATCCTCTCATGGATGCTATGGAGGATGGCAATAACGACGATTTGTATGCACCTACTATAGGGAACATGCCTTTGACTTGATTTGTCATCGTGTGTTAAGAGATAAAATAAATATATTATAAATAGGAAAATACGAGGATATGATAACAAATTAGAATATTATGAAAAAAGATTTATTTTCATCGTAGGGAGATATTAAACTTGTTGAACAAGTCTTGTAATTTATATATATTAGAGTCTTGGTTATCCGGTAAGAGTTTGCGAGTATGAGAAAAAAATGATGAGAGTTCGTACTGTGCTCTCCAAAGAGCAACTCTTCTCAAAATCTCACTCAAAAGGTGGTATGAGATAAAAAAACAATGACATATGATGCTTGTTTTTTGAATGGAAACAATGACGACGACCCGATAATCGTTTCTAGATTGGAAACGAATAAAAGAACGATGTATGGTGATTGTTTCTCGATTGAAAATGACGATCAGTGACTATGATGATGGTGACATCAATGACAGAGATAACGATAATGACAAGATAACGAATACAAGGAGACCTGACCATAGAGAGAAAATAAATTCAAGTGGCTGATTGAAGCAAACGATTCAGAACGAGAAAATTGATTCAAGTGGCTAATTAAAGCGGATGATTCAAAACGAGAAAACTGAATTAAGTGGTAGATGATTTTGTTTTTTAATTTTGACAAATTCTCGATTTGAGTATCGTGAGTTTAGGGGGATGTTAAGAGATAAAATAAATATATTATAAACAGGAAATATGAGGACATGATAACGAAATTAGAATATTATGGAGATATAATTTATTTCTATTGTTAAAAGATATTAAACTTGTTGATCAAGTGTTGTAATCTACAAATACCAAATTATTATGAATGATAAAGTATTATCTTATCATCATCACATGCTATGCTGGTATCCTTGATTAGGACCACAATTATCTTCTAATGCTCATGGTTAATGACTTCAAGAATCGAGGAACCTTCACTCTGGAGAAGGAAATGTTAGTTGAGTTGCGAAATTGCAGCAGTATCAACCTTGAACAAGTGCAGACTCTAGATAGATCTGGCTTCTTTTTGAATTTGGATTTTTCGTTCAATAATAATCGGTCCGGGGTCGTATTGTACGAAATATGCTTTAACATTTTCCAGCGGTCTGAAAAATCTATGGATGATGAGGGTATCTTGACTGACTTGCCTTTAAAAGGTTCTTTTAGACTGTTGCTGAAGAATTAGCTTTAAATTCTATTGAAGAATTCTAATGACGTGACGGTCAATGATAGCAAAATTTTACCTGAAAATCTTTCAGATACGAAGTCGGATGACAACTTGCCATCGTATCAGTTTTTATGTTCCGCTGTCTCTCCAGGCTTAACCCGTCTGATTAAATTTTTTGTATATGCACGTCGTTTCCGTGAGAATCTTAAGGCTACTACGTACGCAAAATGCGTCTCTTTCATACCTGGTCCGAGGAGAGGTTTGATTCTGTCATGATCCGCTTTCAACCAAAAATTAGTTAGGATATACTATAAAATTTGCTTGTGAGTTCCTCTAACACCTTAAAATTTTAAATAAGTCGATTACTTAACATTTTTAACTTGTAGCATAAAAGAAATCCAAACAGAAAATCTCAAAACACTTCTTGCGTCTACGACAATTTTGATGAAGTGCTTAAGTTGTTGTGCCAAGATAACTTTTTTGTCTGGACAACCATTCAAAGATCAATGTTTTGCTATGTGAATCAGGTGAAGGTCTGAGCTGATTGTGGCACTTTGTTGATAGGCCTTAATTTGAATTGCTGGTGTAGCAAGGGGATACTGTTACAAAACATGACTTAATTTAGAGCCTACTAATGTATGCAACCTTCTAATATGCAACATTCCACCTGCTAGTAGAGGGAATAATGTAGTAAACATGATTTAATTTGTTCTCGTTCATCCTTAAATTGCTGACTTCAGTCGTTGTTCGCCCTTAAAATTGCTGCTTCTGCAGTTCAGGTCCGCCTTCCTGTGGCATTTTGTCGAGGGTTGCCCAGGTGTTTATCCTGTTGCTGCACATGATACATGAAACTGATAAGGTAACTAATATATACAATAAACGAAGAACGATGATGGTAATATTTCGTGTTCCTTATACAATTTTGTTCTTCCTAGAATGCAACCCTACTGTCCTACATGATTTACTCGAGTTTTCTTTGATATGAACTCTTCTTTCCCAAGTGAAGACTCAAAGATAAGCATAAAAATGTTTGTGTAGAGTTGAAGAACTTCGAAACATCAACTAGTAGTTTATGTATTAAGGTGAACCTTGAACAATAGAAAGAGATGTACCATGTGTTTAGCAGCCACATCCAATGAACTCTTGGCCATCAGCCTTCCATAACCAGAGCTCTCATTAATAGAACCATAGGTTCTTCCTTTTACATCTGGTTTTTCTTCAGCGCTGAATTTTCTAGTATTCAGAAACTTATCGACCATTCTACTCCCTGAAACTTGTCCCGGTTTATCTTCACCACTTGATTTTCTTGCAATCAAAAACTTATCGACCATTTTGCTCCCAAAAACTTGTCCTTGAAACTTCCCTTTTGGGGTTGTCACTACATTTTCTTCACTGCTATTTAATATAACTTTTCTGCCCCTAGTCACACTCGGTGAGCACGATTGTCTCCTAGTAACTGATTTAACTGCGGACTCCACAACAACAGGGTTAGTTTGCTTTGGATTTTGGTTTCCAGGGCGGTCTCTAAAGGCTGATACAGGTCGTCCTGTTCGACCCCTCAAGGCGGAACCTGATCGTTCAGCTTGGCTTCTCAGAGCTGAAATTGATCGCTCTGTTTTAAGATTGGGAGGTGTTTTATCAGAAACTCCAAGAATCTGAGCTGTTTCTTTTACTGATCTCATGACTTGTGGCGACACTCCTCTGCTAGTTGGTTTCGTTTTTGATGGATTTAACTCTCCTATGCTTTTGGAAAGGTTAGAAGAAAGAAAATTCAGATGACTTTCTCTTTGGTTTGGCAATGCAGATTTTCTTAAAGTAGTATTAGTGGAAGCTGCATCTAGTTTATTAGATTGATCGGTAGATGTACTTATCGTTAGGCTTTGCTTTTGATTTAGGAATGTTGGAGCAGATTTACTGTTTTTCTTCTGCTCAGCCGCGGGATTAATCAGTGGTTTTCGGTTTGGGGTTGTGGATCTGAATGGTACTTTTGATTTGGGACTTGGTGATTTTGATCTTAAAGTAGTACTAGTAGTGCTACTTGGTCTTTTGGCCGCCTCTGAATTGCCTGCAAACTGCCATAAACTTTATTAGCTTGCAAAAACGCGATTGAATCAGTTCATAACATCCGTTTCTGGTACTAATTTTGAGAAGTATGAGAACAATATGGAACTTGCATGCATTACGGATGCAGGAAACACTATGACTTATTTGACATACCCTTGAGAGAGCTTGAAAAACTGGCAATTCCCTGTGAACAACCATGTCAGGTGCATTTGTTTCCATCTCCAGAGACGGAAAAAGAGGTGTTGCAGGTGGTGTCTTTAGCCTATACAATCCCATGCATATAAATCTTTTGTCAGACTCGTTGAAGTTTGCATTGGTACATGAATCGATCACAGATCTTCAATAATAATAATGGAGTGTGTGCAGAAGTTTCTAAAAAATTCGGAAAAATACTCATTTACCAGTCGTAATCATTTTTCTCATTTTCAGCAAGAAATTCAAGTGCAGGTCCTTTCTTTGCAGATGCCATTCTGTAGAGAGCATAATTTCCTGCACAAAGAAATTGATTACTTAAATATATCTATTAAATCGCGAGGAAATTATGATCCTAAATCACGAGGCCACACACAAATACCTGTTGGCTCAAACTCATCAGAGACCGGCTGCAGTAGGCTAACAACCCTATCCCTTTTATACAACTCCCTGAACAAGAGAAGATCTTCGTCTCTTTCTTTTGATCGATTTTCCCCTTGCGATGGCACCACGCTGAGTCTCTGGCGGCCTCCACTACCACCACCACCACTTCCTCCTCGTACACCATTCATGATTATTCGTGTTAGAAAATATGCTCTGTGACTACTGTCTTTTTAGTCTTATAGCTAGCTGCCTTGTAGCTTTGCCCTGGGACGGCATCATATGACAGTGATATAATCGCCGGATACATATAATAATTTTACATCTGAAAGCATGATTTGGTGGCCGGCTGATATGTAGAGTTGAAGAAATATCCAATCAGATTAAAGAAGAATTATCTTGTAAGCTACAGAGGTTACATTTGGCGCACATTTCCTCGCTTAAGTCGAGTATATGTTTGCAAAAATCTTCAACTTCCAATTTGGAGCGCAGGTAATCTAATTCGTGACGGTATTAAAAAATTTAAAAAAATTAGAAAAATTAATGAGTCGACTTGGGAAACGCCATCTCACTGCTCTGTATTTTCTTTTATAAAACAAAAATAATCATAGCATCGCATACATTTTTTTGCAGACCTTGATACTGCCTAACTCTGCATTAAATATTGGATAATTCTTCTTTTTGATGGTACTAAGATACCCAACTCTACATTCGCATTACCAAAGAGGTCTAGGAACAAAAATGACTTCACCTTAATGAAGTAATAGACAACAAGTTATGAACAATAAAGATCGGTGAGAATAAAATTTGTGCAAAACTAGCATGTTGTTGTATTAGCCACAAGAAATATATTACATAAATTGACCATAAACATAGTTAACAAAACAAGTAGCTACCGGTTATTAAAAGTGGCTGGGGAATACAAGAATCAAAGCAAAACATATGCAAAATATATGAAGCAAAAAATTCATGTCGTAACTTTTATTATTAATCTAAATAATTATCAGTAATACAATCAATCTCAAATAGTATCACACACGATTCTTAAGTCATACACTACTCAAGTATACATCAAAATAAGACTTATTAACTTTTGACTCTTAAATTATATGCGTTTTTACCCATAAATCCCTGAATTCTGCGAGCGTAATTTTTGACCTATATATATGTATTTTCATAAGGTAAAAAGACACTTGATCTCCGAGTTGTACCGTTATAAGAATTAAAAGATATATTTCTCATATATATATTTTGGGGTGAAAAGGTATATCGTACTATTCAAGGGTTAACAGTTATTTATGTGCTATAGTATAGCAGAAAATGCAATCACCATCCAACCTTGGCTTTGCCTAGTTCATTGCCTAGTTCTCCACTTATTCTTTTAGTTATGTTAAAATATAGTCAATGTACATGTGAGACTCAAGTCTCCCCTTGGTCTGTGACGACGTTAATACTAATTTATGGCTCAATTTCTGTACCATTTCAATGAATGATTTTACGTACATTAATTGGTGGCTCCGATCTTTCTCCAGGGCCATGTTCACCGCAAAGTTACATTTTTAACATTGAACTGGGTCCTCAGATCAACATGCATATAAATCTTTTGTTAGACTCGTTGAAGTTTGCATTGATACATCAAATCGATTACAGATATTCAATAATAATAATGAAGTGTGTGCAGAAGTTTCGGAAAATTCACAAAAATACTCATTTACCAATCGTAATCATTTTTCTCATCATTTTCAGAAAGAAATTCAAGTGCAGGTCCCTTCTTCAGATACCATTCTGTAGAGAGCATAATTTCCCGCACAAAGAAATTGAGCATAATTTTAAGCCGCGCTTCGTGACGGTATTAAAAAATTGAAAATATTTAAAAAAATAAATCGAGTTGATTCGAGAAGCGCCATTTCACCACTCTCGTATTCTCTTTTATATAGGAGTATTGATGATCGATGATTATGTTACATATGGTTTCAATTTTCTTCAAAATTTATAATCATGTGCTAATATATTACTTTCTTCGTCCCAATAAATTCTTAACATTTGAAATAGAGTGTTAAACACCTCCTATAATTCTCCTATAATTAAGTATATCTAACTCCACATTAGCATTGCCAAAAGGTCTTGGAACAAAAATTACTTCACCTTAATAAAATAATAGACAAGTTCTGAACAATAAAGATTGGTGAAAATATTTTTTTTGCAAAATTAGCATGTCATTGTACTGACCACAAGAAATATATTACATATATTGACCAAAAACATAGTTAACAAAACAAGTAGCTACTGATTATTAAAAGTGGTAGGGAAATACACTCAAATGTAGAATCAAAGCAAAACATACACAAAGCATAAGATTCAAAAAATTCATGCCCCAATTTCTATTATTAATCTAAACAATTATCAATAATACAATAAATCTCACCAAACGATTGTGAATACAATCTGCGATTAATACATATAATCAAACAAATGTGTACGTGAGTAAACGAAATCAAACGGAGGAAGAAAAGATATAAACAGAAGAGAGATCCTCGAGTCCAGTTGAAACTGTCTCCTTAAAGCTATTTCGTCTCTCACCGTATGTGCGAGTCGATAGCCTCCCTGGATAAAACGAGGTAGCGGCGGCGTTACGGATAACGAGCACCTTCAGCGAGCTTGAACGGGTACGAAACTATCACCGAGAGAGAGAAAGTTTTGTGTTTAAAGACGAATATGTTTTTTGGTGTGTCTAACCCTAACGCCTTAGAGGTGTTTATATAGGTGTAGATAGACTTATGCACTACTCTTTTCCATAATTAAATATCATTAATTATGGAATCGGTGTAATACTTGCAAGCTACTCTATTCCATAAATAATCTGAAACAGAATCAGATTAAATATATCAAGACATACACCATATCAATTAATCTGAAACAAAATCAAATTAATTTATGTCATAATATTTGAGCCAAATTCTAATGGAAAATAATAATTTCCATTATTAAGAGAATATCATCATATCTCACACATCTTTTAGTCATAATGCTCAAAATATGACTTACCAATATGGGACTTATACCCATATTTTCCAACAATCCCCCACATGGGTGAGATTGGTGATCTTAGTAGCACACACCAGACAGACAGACAGACACGGAGTTTGACTTGGTGATAGTTTCTTCGATCAGATATAGCATACGATAGGTAGAGAATGCTCCTTGAACCTTCGCTCGAGTAAGCATACCGACTTTACTGGTAGACAGTAGACGTGTTTGTCCTTGAACTGTTCGACCGTTTGTGTAAACGATGATATACTTATCACTATATCGTTTCTGACTCGTTCAGCTCTCATGAGTATGTCCATTTTGGCCATGGAACATCGTCCTGGTTCTGCAGAAGTTTCTAAAGAATTGTGCCTCGCAATTCTCCTTTGAAGCGGCCCCACTTCTCTCCCACATAGGTGATCTTTATCTTATAGAGTAACCCGCGTTTACTCAACTGAATTCCATGCGTTCACTCCTGAGCTCCATGTATTCATCAAAGATCATTAAAAGCTCAAAGCTTAACCTCGTACATTACAGGTCTCACTGTTTCCTCATCATAGGAACAGACCAGGGGTTACCCCCACAGTGATTTGGTCATCATGATTTAGTTGTCCCAATGAACCAAGTTCTTGGGATCTCCAGTCAGCAATGGTTGGGTATCCACCATGATGCCGTTAAGCAATAGGCTTAAGGCCCATCCCTCTCGATGATTTCTCAACCACTTCTCTTGATAACCCTTTGGTTAGTGGATCCGCGATATTATCTTTTGACGGTATATAGTCAACAGTGATAATTCCGGTTGAGATCAATTGTCTAATGGAACTGTGTCGTCGTCGTATATGACGAGACTTTCCATTATACATCGTGCTCTGTGCTCTGCCAATAGCGGATTGACTATCACAGTGAATACCTATTGCAGTTACAGGCTTTGGCCATCTTGGAATATCCTCCAAAAACTGACGTAGATATTCAGCCTCTTCGGCGCATTTATCTAGTGCCACAAACTCAGCTTCCATCGTGGAATGAGTTATCACCGTTTGTTTTGAGGATTTCCATGATATTGCCGCTCCAGCTAATGTAAACACATAGCCACTCGTAGACTTAAGTGCTTTCTTGCTAGATATCCAATTTGCGTCAGTATATCCTTCTAATACTGCTGGGTATCTGCCATAGTGCAGTCCATAGTCTCGAGTTCCCCTCAAGTACCTTAGTACCCTTATGATCGCTTTCCAGTGATCAGCTCCCGGATTACTCGTAAACCTACTCAACTTGCTAATTGAGTATGCAATGTCTGGTCTTGTACAACTCATGAGGTACATCAGACTACCAATTATCCTCGAGTATTCCAATTGGGAAACAACTACACCTTTGTTCTTGGATAGGTGCAAAGTCATATCCACAGGTGTCCTAGCTTTCTCAAAGTCATCCTTAAAAAACTTCTCAAGGATCTTGTCAACATAATGTGGTTGACTTAATGCGAGACCCTCTGATGTTCTAGAAATTTGAATTCCCAGAATTACATTTGCTAGTCCCATGTCTTTCATGTCGAATCTTGATTTCAACATGTCCTTGGTAGATTTGATCACTTTATCATTGCTTCCGGCAATAAGTAGATCATCTACATATAGCGTCATCATGACATAGCCATTGTCATTCTCCTTGACATAACTGTTCTCGTTATCCTTGTAATAGGCACAGCTATCACATTCATTGATTTTGAAGCCATTGGCCAGCACGACCTCATCAAATTTTTCATGCCATTTCATAGGCGCTTGTTTCAAACCATACAATGATTTCACCAATCTACAAACTTTCCTTTCTTGTCCTGGGACAACAAACCCTTCGGGTTGTTCCATATAGATTTCCTCATCTATGTCCCCATTTAGGAAGGCTGTTTTCACATCCATTTGATGTACAGTTAGATTACGCATTGCAGCAATAACAAACATCATCCTTATGGACGTTATTCTCGTTACAGGAGAATATGTATCAAAGTAATCAAGGCCTTTTTGTTGCTTGTATCCTTTAATTACAAGTCTGGCCTTATACTTATCAATAGTGCCATCAGTTTTCAACTTCTTCTTGAAAACCCACTTGCTACCTAATGGTTTGCAACCAGTTGGCAAGTCCACTAATTCCCAAGTATGATTTTGCATAATTGAATCAACTTCATTCTTGATGGCCTCTTTCCACATAGGTCCATCAGGTGAGGTAACCGCCTCCTTATAGGTTTTTGGGTCACCTTCTTCGAGCAAATAGGTCATAAAATCAGACCCATATGATTTCTCCGTTCGTTGTCTTTTGCTCCTTCTCACTACCCCCACATTTTCGTCTTCACTTTCGTCACTCTCATTATCGTCATCTACAGACTCATGAGATCGTTTAGACGTCGTAGGTTGTTGGTTTCCTGGATTACAGGGAAACATCGTCTCAAAGAATGAGGCATTCCTTGTTTCCATAATGGTATTCTTTTGAATATCAGGAATCTTGGATTCATGAACAAGAAACCGATATGCAGTACTATGTGGAGGATATCCGATGAAAATACAATCCACAGTCTTAGGACCTATCTTCACCTTCTTCGGTGTAGGGATCAGTACCTTTGCAAGGCACCCCCACACTTTCAGGTGTTGGTAACTTGGTTTCTTTTTCTTCCACATTTCATAAGGACTTACATCCTTATTCTTGCGCATTGTAATATTTAAAATATTATTTGCGCTTAGGATGGCTTCTCCCCACATCGATTGTGGAAGCCCAGAGCTTAACAACATCGCATTCATCATTTCTTTCAGAGTGCGATTCTTCCTTTCAGCCACACCATTTGACTGAGGGGAGTATGGTGCAGTGACCTCATGGATTATACCATGTTGTGAACAGAATTCTCCAAATGGTTCAACATATTCACCTCCACGATCACTTCGTATCGCTTTGATTTTCTCAGTCTGTTGTGTCTCAACTTCTTCCTTATAGATTTTAAATTTATCTATAGCTTCGTCTTTGCTTTTCAACAAATATACATAGCAGTATTTTGTACAATCATCAATGAATGTAATAAAATACTTGTTTCCTCCTCTTGTTGGAGCGAATTTTAAATCATATATGTCGCTATGTATTAGGTCTCACACTTTGGTGTTCCTTTCCACACGTTTAAATGATGATCTCGTTAATTTTGCCTCAACACAAGTCTCACACTTATGTTTTGAATCGATAGTAGGTTTAGGTATGTATTCTTTTACACTTAAACGTCGTAAAGTGTCATAATTTACATGTCCTAATCTAGCATGCCATAAATTAGGAGACTCAAGCAAGTAAGCAGAAGAATTCTTCATTTCATTATCGTCCTTAACGGACATTATATTGAGCTTAAAAAGCCCATTGGTTAAATAACCCTTGCCTACAAACATACCACTCTTAGACAAAATTACTTTATCTGACTCTATTACAATGCGAAAGCCATGCTTACTCAACAGAGAACCAGACACAAGGTTCTTGCGAATATCAGGCACATAAAGTACATTCTTCAAAGTTAGATTCTTCCCAGAGGTCATCTTCAGGATCACCGTGCCTTCACCTTCAATGGTAGAAGTTGCTGAATTCCCCATGTAGAGCTTCTCACCAGCATCAGAAGCTTTGAGGCTAGAGAAAATTGCCTTGTCTGAGCAAACATGCCTAGTAGCACCAGTATCAATCCACCATTCACGTGGATTAGAACCGACCAGATTCACTTCAGAGACCGTAGCACAGAGGTCTATATCACCCATATCCTTGGAGATATTCTCTACCATGTTTGCTTCTTTCTTCTTGTTGGGCTTCTTGGGCTTCTTGCAGTCAGAAGACCTATGACCAACTTTATCACAGTTGTAGCACTTTCCCTGAAATTTCGACTTCGAAATCCCTCCTTTGGGTGCCAGCTTTGCTCCTTTACTAGAATTAGTCTTCTTGGGCTTGGAGCTTTGAGCATGCTCCACCATGTTTGCCTTCTCAGTGGCAACATTAACTTTCTTCTCGGACCCTCTGTTGTCTTCTTCAATACGAAGTCTAACAATAAGATCCTCCATAGACATCTCCTTTCGCTTGTGCTTAAGGTAGTTCTTGAAATCTTTCCATCCAGGTGGAAGCTTTTCAATAACAGCAGCAACTTGGAAAGACTCACTTATGACCATTCCCTCAGCATGAATGTCATGAATGATCACTTGCAGTTCCTGCACCTGACTAACCACAGTCTTAGAGTCTGCCATCTTATAATCAAGAAAGTGGCCAACAATCCACTTCTTTGCCCCAGCGTCCTCGGTTTTATACTTATGGTCAAGTGGCTCCCATAAGACCTTAGCTGTTGTCTTAGCACTGTATACGTTATATAACGAGTCAGACAAACAGTTTAACACATAGTTCCGACAGATGTAGTCGGAGTGCTTCCAAGCATCAGCAGCATACACAGTCTGCATGTTACTCTCAGCAGTGAGCAACGGTGGTTCTTCCTTAAGAAAGCGATCCATATGCAACGTGGTCAGATAAAAGTGCATCTTTTGTTGCCAATGTTTGAAGTTCGTTCCATTGAACTTCTCAGGTCTCAGCATGTGCAGCAGGCACAGTTGGCATAACAGGTGCAACAGGCACCACAAGTGGAACAGATGGTACGTGCGTCTGTACTACAGGTGTATGCACACCAGTAGGCACCGCATGTATGATCGGAGGAGTGAATCCTGCCGATATCTGTCCAAGAGGAACACTAAACTGTCCAATGACAGTGTGTCCCACAGGCACATGTCCCGAAGGCACATGTCCAACAGGCGTTTGACCCCCATCAGATCGTACGATCCGTGCGTTAGGGTTAATCGGCTGCTGGTGAACCCCATCAGATCCAGTGATCTGTGCGTTGGGATCAACCGTCATGTTCATCGAATCGTTCACAGTTTGGTTCTCCATCGATCTGTTACTCAACAAAACAAGCAGATACAGATGTATCAGTCACAGAAGTATATAAAATAAATAGCTTTAAGATTGTGAATACAATCTGTGATTAATACATATAATCAAACAAATATGTGCGTGAGTAAACGAAATCAAACGGAGGAAGAAAAGATATAAACAGAAGAGAGATCCTCGAGTCCAGTTGAAACTGTCTCCTTAAAGCTATTTCGCATCTCACCGTATGTGCGAGTCGATAGCCTCCCAGGATAAAACGAGGTAGCGGCGGCGTTACGGATAACGAGCACCTTCAGCGAGCTTGAACGGGTACGAAACTATCACCGAGAGAGAGAGAGAGTTTTGTGTTTAAAGGCGAATATATTTTTTGGTATGTCTAACCCTAACGCCTTAGAGGTGTTTATATAGGTGTAGATAGACTTGTGCGCTACTCTTTTCCATAATTAAATATCATTAATTATGGAATCGGTGTAATACTTGCAAGCTACTCTATTCCATAAATAATCTGAAACAGAATCAGATTAAATATATCAAGACATACACCATATCAATTAATATGAAACAAAATCAAATTAATTTATGCCATAATATTTGAGCCAAATTCTAATGGAAAATAATAATTTCCATTATTAAGAGAATATCATCATATCTCACACATCTTTTAGTCATAATGCTCAAAATATGACTTACCAATATGGGACTTATACCCATATTTTCCAACAACGATATTACTCACACGATACTTAAGTCAGACACTACTCAAGTATACATCAAAATATTAACATGTACTACTAGAAATAGTACATTCAATATCGATACTTAGACATTAGCACGTAATACACCTGAAACCTAATCCACCTACCCGCTCATCAATCACGGTGACCAAGGAGTGGAAAAAGCAATCCAAGAACACCCGAGCTATCTTAAAGTAAAGCTCTCTAGGTTAGCTGTTCATCGATAGACGAAGCTCTCTCTTTATCATCTATATATAATAAGCCGAATCGTCTGAAGCATATTAAAAGAGTTTTTAACATCGATTTTATGCAATTATTACCTAATCAATTGTTTACCCATACAATTATTACTCAATTCAATTGTGATGATAATTGTCTACCGATACAATTATTACCCAATCAAATTATTTCTTCTATTACCAAGCACACGCCACCTATTAGGTTGAAACCCAACAATCCCCCCAACCCAATACAGTTTCATGCACAACCAAATTAACGGTCACCATCAAGCCATCGACGTTGATCCATCAATGCCTCCCCTCGAACAATAACCTCTCCTTCTAGCACAAAAAGATTTCTCTTGTCTTTTCATCCTTTAAGTATCTCTAAATCCCGTTTAGCAACATCCAACATACTATTTTTTATCAAAATAATATATCCAAAATCAACTAATATAACCTATGAAATTAGATTTCAATTTAACTCTGGTTTGTACCTTACTTGAGTTAACTTCCAAACACGACCATTGTGAAGTTTCATTGTTACCTCACCAATGCCAGCAACCTTTACCCTTTTACCATTTGATTAAGTTATCATATTTCCCTTACACTTCTTGTAGGACAAGATCCATTCCCTCCAAGCACATGTATTGTAATATCCCATAATTTTTAAAATTAGATTAATAATAGAATAATAGAATAAAAGGATTATATTTAAATAAAGATTAGGATTTAAAATTGAATTAGACTAATAGGTCTAAAATTTGGATCAGATTCTAATATGGATAACTTTTAGGTTAAGATATAGGGTTTTGTATCGTTATAAATACACCGTATTCGTCTTCCTCATTTTTATTATCAAAATTCGTAGGGCTCTTTTACACAAAAATCAGCAATCTTGTGAAATTCGTAGAAAATTTATCGTAAGTTGGAATTCAGTGATCCTGGACTTTTCGGAAAGATATTTTCGTTCTCTACAACTTTCGTACTTTGCATTTTTCAAGATAACATCGTTTAGAAGGTCAAAAAGGCTATAGTCAGATCTAGTCAGGCTTTGAGGACGTTATCTTGAAAAACGCGAAGCACGAAAGTTGTAGAGAACGAAAATATCTTTCTGAAAAGTCCAGGATCACTGAATACCGACTTACAATGAATTTTCAATGAATTTTACAAGATTGCTAATTTTTGTGTAAAAGAGCCCTACGAATTTTGATAATAAAAATGAGGAAGACGAATACAATGTATGTATATTGATACAACACCCTATATCTTAACCTACAAGTTATCCATATTAGAATTTGATCCAAATTTTTGGCCCATTAGTCTAATTTAATTTTAAATCCTAATCATTATCTAATTATAATCCTTTTATTCTATTATTCTATTATTAATCTAATTTTAAAAATTACGGGATATTACATGTATGATAAGAACATCCCAAGTCAAGTATCGATTCTTCTTTTGATCTCTTCTCTTCTTGAACCAAAAGAACATCTTTATTAGCTTCCACAAGAAAAAAACTACCCCTCCTCGATTTTTCCTCAACTCTCTCAAGTCTTCTATTTCCTTTGGACATATAAATTGTATATGATGTAATTTCTCACAATGAAGACATATGATATTAGGGTTATATTTCTGTTAGGAATCATATGTATTTTTGATGATGAACAAAATATATAGTATAATCATTCATTAAGTAAGTGTAGTGTCAACACCTAACTATAATTGTCAGATGGCCGTTGATTGATGAGTTTATCAACTGATAATTTTTTGCTATATTTTTCATGCAGATCTCAATAGATAGCCATTGTTGAAATTATTCATTCCATGGTCATCACCGACTCAATCGATAAATAGAATATGATGTGGTTAATTGTAAATATGAAATTCCATGTAATTCTGTCTAATTGAATGAGTCATCAATGACTAAGGAGAATAAACTTTCAATGGCTAATGGAATCAACTCATCGACTACTAAGAAGATTACACTATCATGGCTAAAGTAGCAAAACGTAATTGACAGTGACTTGACAGAGCAAATATATCAAATCCGACAGAGCACATGGGTTGATAGAAGATCTCAGTTTGAAAAATTGGAGGTACGACAAGACGTGCATGTGATCTTGGATTCCGAAGAAGAAAAGACATTCCATTTCCATGGATGATAAATTGAAGGAACATTCAAAGAAATATATCAAGATACAATCTAGCCTCATTTGTCAAGTCTCATGGGAAAGAGAATGAAGAAGCAATCTTGTCGGATCTTGAAGAATGTGTTTTTTATTTTCTAGCAAGCATTCTAACTTAGTGATATATAAACCAAGTAGTAGAAGATGTTTCACTCAAGAAATAATTTTATAGAGTTTTCCATAGAGCTTAGTTGAGAGAACTATCTCTGAGAGAAACACTATAAAAAGAAGTTGTAATTCTTATAATTTGCACAGATTATTTCTTCAATATATAACTCAGGTGGCAAGTCAAAACAAACCACCTCAAATTTTTATGTCATGTATTTTTATTTAGTTTAACAATTGTTCAAGATTGAAATAGTTGAAATTTATAATTTGTATTCAATCCCCCCTTCTACAAAATTACCCAGTATTGATTGTTAATATATAAAAATTGGTATCAGAACAAGCCTTCAATGTACAGAGGTTTAAAGATCTTGACGCTATTCAATCAATCATGGGTAAAAAGGATGCTAATGTTAAGATTCCAATTCTAGACCAGAAATTCTATTTTCACTGAAAAGTAAAGATGAGGCTTCACTTGATGTATCAGGATGAGGGTTTTGTCAACTATATTGACAATGATCCTCATCTTCCTATGAAGAAAATCACAGAACTTACAGCAGGTGATGGAATCAGTGGTGCCGACATAATAATTGTGAAGAATCCAGATGACTACTCACCAAAGGATCCGGAAGAAGTCAACAAAGACAAGAGGACTATGAACATATTGTTTAATGGTATAGATTATGACATGGTTGAATGTGTCATGAACTGCTCTGTAGCCAAGGATGTGCGGGATACAATTTAAAATCTTTGTGAAGGATCTGAACAAGTACAATTTTTTCCTCATCTTTCAATTTTTCATCCAAATTATTCAGCTGGTTGCTTAAGCCATTAAAACGATTAAGATGATCTCTTAAATCTCCTTCTTTTTTCATCTTGATCATGAACAAATCTTTCTTGAGAAATAGCTTGTTGGCCATAAATTTTGAGTGATAAGTTTTCGGTAACTTCTCCCATAAATTCTTGGAATTATCATCTTCAAGAATATCATACTTAATTTTCGGTGCAAGGGCCAACCGGATCGTCGATGCTGCTCGTAACTTCATATTTTCCCACTTTGTATCATCAACTTCAGTAGGCTTCTATTCTTCGAGAGTCGTATATAACCCTCATTAAATTAACAGATCTTTCACCGTGCTTTATCACAAGGTAAAATTGTTTCTTCCATTAAACGATTTAATCTCGAATCCCCCAATCTTCACCATCATGAACCTTTGGCTCTGATACCACTTGTTAGGGGAATACACTCAAATATAGAATAAAAAAATACAAAAAACACACAAAATATATGATGCGGAAAACCCACGTCCTAACTTGTATTATTAATCCAAATAATTATCAATAATACAATCAATCTTATCAAACTATAGTCACTCTCATGATACTTAAGCCACAAAATACTTATTACCTAATTCAATTATGTTTTCTATCATTAAGCTCATACTAACTATTGGGTTGAAACCCAATAAAAAGTTTAACTCATATTCATAACTGAATAACCAATTTTGGTTTTTTAATCTTCCGATTTCGAATCGGTTGATATATTTTTATTTTTAACGGTTTTTGGTGGTTACAATTTCAGATTCTTATGTATTTAGTTTTTTGCTTAGCCCTAGTTGTATAGTATACTATAAATTATGTGAGAAATATAATTGATCTAAATATAATTTAACCTTTTATTTAGCGATGATATAAATGGTCTTAATTTAATGATGATATAAATTATCTCTTATTTGGGTGAGACTATGATAAACTTTTTCGTGCTCAAATTTTGATTTTGCTTACATAGCATAATCCTCAGTCAAGAAAATAAAGACTAAGTTATGAAGATGATGACACAAACTAATTCATATTTTTTGAATATTAAAACTAAACTTGTATTTCTTTAACATATAGATTAAATAAAATTGCATTACTTTATTATTTTCTCGTAGCCTTAGTAAATGTTTGACCCATTTGAGATACCCAAACTCATATTCATCTTATGTGACTTTGCGCTGGGAGGGGGATAATTTAGATTTTAGGTGGCTATTACTGCTCTTCTTTGCAATTTGATCGTGGAATGTTGAAAAGAGTTCATAATGGTACTTATAGAGATATAGATCATGTAAGAGGGATATGTGGTGATTCAGACCACTAGATCTCACCCTCTTATTAATTTTTAAAGTTTAATAATAGGGTATTACATCTACATAAGAATTAACTTTAGACTTTTGCATGAAACCTACATACAAATGTTGATTTTGTAACATCATTGCATTTTTATGCAATATTTGTTGTCCGACCCACTATTAAAGCAATATCGAATATCGAAAAAGAAGCAAAATATGGGGCTCATGTGTATATATTTGTCTTAGTGGACACATGAGTGGTTCTATAACGGGGATGCCGAAGTAATAATCACAACTTGTATTGTTTATAAAAAATGAAGAACATAAAAAAAAGTATAATAATTTCAAGGAAAGACAATGAGTTAATGTCTTCGTAATTAGAAACTATGAACGATTATCTTCTTCCTTCAAGAGAATGAGAGATAAAAGGGTTATTTCTCAAAACATTTACGGAACTAATGGTGCTTCTTTTGATCAATTGGTAGAACTTCTTGAACCAACTAACCTTTAAATTGCAACAGACTGCTCCGTGAAAGAACTCTCGTTAATCTCATTATGTTTAGAACTCTCATATTTCCAACTTACCAAGACATTGAGGGGTCATTTGTTAAATCTTAATAATAGTTTCTGGATTATTAAAATTCCTGGATGATAAAAATTTCTGGACGCTGGATGAACAAATATTGTTTGATAAAAAAAATCTGAATGATGATATGTATTTAATTTTTGTTATTTGTTATTTTGATTAAAAATTTGAAAAAAATAGTTTTGCGATATTACACTTAACACTTTTTTTTATAATTATTTTGTTGCAAGAAAGTTAAAAATTATTGAAAAATTTAGTTTTATAATAATATTGATAAGGTTATTTTGGTTGAAGTTACTCGTTGAGAAAAATGAAATATTAAAATATGTACTAATGTATTTTGTTTAAAATTTAATTCTAAACGGATTACTACAGATTACTTAATATTTTAGACAATAAAAATATTATAAATAATAAAAAGAATATAAAGTACCAAATTGATAAAGTAAAAATTAGCCAACGAGATAGGTACACGCAAGCCTGGTCATGTACCATCCAGCTTCCTTTATTCGGTCGAGTCATCCAAACAATTTTTTTTTGTCTAGAATAACTTTTGTGTTGTCCAGATAAAAGTTAATCAAACAAATGATCTTAATAATATGTATCATTCAGTTTGGTATCATTCCTCTATTAACAAATGAGACCTAGGTCCAAGTCTTTTCATTATATTCTTAAACACTTTGTGCCATTCTACATTTTAGGTGAAAAGTAAAACTTAAGATCTTTCCTTCATCATCTTCATCACAAGACCATCCATGTGTACTAAAAAAAAAGTTAAGCAGGTGACCCTATTTTTTGGTTCATCTTGAATACTTTGTGTTCATTAAGTTATGTCATAACCAATATAAAAACAAAGAATATTAACGCATCTTTCTATATTGTGGCTAATATGTTATTACGAAAATAATATTACAAAGGCATTTTTTGTGTATAACCTAAAAAGTTACGATACATCCGAGGGCAGTGGTGAGTGGTGAGAGCCGGATGATAAGATGAAGGGGCCAAAATTTTAAAATCGTTAAGGTTTAATCAAAAAATAAGTAATAATATGAAAGTTGATAGAGAATAAATAAATCCTGATTATGTAATTAAATATTGCATTAATTACACATAATTTGGGCTACAAGGCCCAATAAGAAGATGTATGACATTCAGACCAAAAAGGTTAACACATTGATCAGGCCTGATGGACCAGATCAGGCCTGATGAAACAAAGAAGGCTCAAAACCCTGAATATTAATTAATTTCTTAATTAAATAATATGGGAAAAATTAGCTGTTAAGAAGAGTCCCAATAAGGACATAAATCCTAGTAGATTAGCCTCCAAGGGACCTAAAAGGATAAGGAATCAGTTTCCTACCACTTAGGACTCCAAAGTCCATTCTAATTCTGAGACTTGCCCACCAAGTCTCCTAACCCAAGTCCAATTCAAGGACTCCTAACATCTATATAAGGGGTCTCACCCCCACCAATCAGAACTACGTTTTTTGACTTGATCCTTGGCAATCAGCAAGGTATGTAGGCATCTTGTTAAGGCAGATCGAGTCTCGAAACACAAGAGCAGTCAAATCGAGCCTCGAAGCTCACGTCCCCTAGTAATAAATACAGTAATTATTATACTTTAGTTTTTGATCCATAACATTTGGCGCCGTCTGTGGGAAAGCACAACAACAACCATGGTGAGAACACAGAGAACAATTAGAGCCCTTGAAGGAGGAACACCAGCGGGGACAACCCAAGTGATTTCGTCAACCGTGGAGGTACCTCCTCATTCAACTTATGCAGCCACCCAAGGAGAAGCCCAGATAGGGGAAACTGAACCTCAGCCACAAGGGACGATTCCCTCGGCTACTCAAGGTACGAATCCCCAATTTCAACAACTATATACACATGTGAATTCTCGACCCATTGTGTATGAGTATTCAACTGTTGTGACTACTAACCCCCCATATGGGATGCCCCTTTACCCCGAGATTGGAGGAAGTGGACATGCTGGACGGAGTGAAGCACGAGGGCGATCGCCCCTATATACAAGGTTTGGCTCCTATCCCTGAGGATCAGGAACTGAGAGAGACTCCAAATCTTCAGATGATGAAGTGGCCCCAAGAAGGAGGCGTGCTGGCAAAAAGCCGATGCCTGATGGTAACCAACGTCCCAGGATCACCCGAGGGACGAATCCCCACGAAGTGTAGGAGAGAATCAGGGCTCATGAGGCTGAGATTCAAAGACTGAAGCGCGACTTGGAAGCACACCAGGCTCCCAGGCCCCCATTACCACCTAGGGGAGAAATCCTCCTTCAATCATAGACCTGGATGATCCGACACAAAGAAGGGCTATAGCCCAAAGAGCTGATCCAAGCAATCTTCTTCCCCTTGGAGATCCTGATGATCCTACTCCACCATTCACTGTAGAGATAATGAATGCCCATATCTCAAGAAAGTTTAAGATGCCCACTATCAAAGCTTATGATGGCACGGGAGATCCCGCTAATCATGTTAGGACATTCTCTAATGCACTATTGCTGCAGCCTGTGAATGACGCTATTAAGTGTCAGGACTTTCCTCAAACCCTGTCGGGAATGGCTCAAAGATGGTATAGTCGTTTGCCCCCGAACTCTATTGGGTCCTTCAGAGAGTTAAGTCAGGCTTTTATTAAGCAGTTCATCAGCGGGAGAGTGCATGAGAAAAGTTCAGCATCCCTCATGAGCATTATACAGGGAGCGAAGGAAACCTTGAGAGACTACCTGAATCATTTCACGAAGGAAGCTTTAAAAGTCCCGAACCTTGATGACAAGGTAGCCATGATAGCACTGCAACAAGGAACTAGGGATGAGTTCTTCAAGATGTCCTTGGCCAAGCGCCCCCCTGAAAGCATGTTGCAACTCCAAGATAGAGCTGGGAAGTACATCAAGGTGGAAGAGAGCATGAGGAAGACCGTAGTAAGTAACGAGCCCGCTGGAGGCAAGAAGCGGAAAACCGATCTGGAATATATTGCAAAGGACAAGTATCCTAGAACTGAGCAAAATAATGACTCAATCCGGAAGAAGGGAGGACCTGGACAAAAGTTCATTGAGTATGCTAAGCTGAATGCTCCAAGAAGTCAGATTTTAATGGAAATCGAGAAAGATCGAGATATTCGTTGGCCTAAGCCCTTGAAGGCCGATCCTACCAAGATAGATAAGAGCAAGTATTATAGATTTCACAAGGATGTTGGTCACGACACCGATGAGTGTAGACAACTGAAAGATGAAATTAAATTCCTCATACAAAAAGGAAGATTGAACAAGTACACTGGGGAAAGAGGGGATAGGAATAATAATGAAAGAAAGAACTTTGAAGATCGTCGGAGGGACCAAGACGATCAGGGACGAAATCCCCAGCCTAGAGGACCGGTGATAAATACAATCTTTGGAGGACCACAACCCCGAGGGCCTGTGATAAACATGATTTTTGGAGGACCAACTGCTGCTGGATTATCCAAGAACTCCAGGAAAGCATGTGCTAGAGAAGTTATGCATATTGTTGGAGAAGCCCCGAAGAGGGCCAGGACAGGAGTAACAATGACTTTTGATGATTCTGACCTAGAGGGTGTGAAATTTCCTCATGACGACCCGTTGGTCATAACACCCATAATAGGAAACAGCCCGGTTAAGAGGGTTCTTGTGGATAATGGTGCTTCAGTGGATATCTTGCTCCACAACACCTTTTTAAGGATGGGTTATAATGACTCCCAATTGACCCCAACCGACATACCAATATATAGATTTGCGGGAGTGGAGTGCCCCGTGGAAGGGATAATCAAGTTGCCAACAACCATAGGACATGATCCAAGGCAAGCAACACAGATGTTAGCCTTTGTGGTGGTGAAGGCTAGTTCAACTTATAACGCTATCATGGGAAGAATCGGGATACATGCCTTCAAGGCAGTCCCTTCTTCCTACCATTCAATTATGAAGTTTCCCACCCAAAATGGGATTGGAGAAGAGATGATAGATCAAAAAATGGCTAGAAGTTGCTATGTGGCCTCACTAAAGGCAGATGGAGTTGGGGGGCAGGTTCTGCCTATCGAAGATCTAGATATTCGAGAGAATGATGAGAAAAGAGGGAATCTAGCAGAAGACTTGGTTTCGATTCCTTTAGCTCCTGAGGATCCTGAGAAAGTAACTTTCGTTGGAGCTACACTAAAGGAGCCCCTTAGAGGAAAGTTGGTGAAATTTTTGCAAGAAAATAGTGATGTGTTTGCATGGTCAGTAGCTGATATGCCAGGCATAGACCCGAAAATGATTACTCACAAGCTGAATGTGGATCCGAATCGGAAGACAGTGAAGCAAAGGAAAAGAAGCTTTTCCCCAGAGAGGCAAGAAGCTATAAAATAGGAAGTAGAGAAGCTCTTAGAGGATGGTTTCATTGAGGAGATACAATTTCCAGAATGGTTAGCAAACCCTGTAATGGTGAAGAAGGCAAATGGAAAATGGAGGATGTGTGTGGACTTCACTGATCTGAATGACACATGCTCTAAGGACTGTTTCCCATTTCCAAGGATATATACTTTGATAGATGCCACTGCTGGACATGAGATGCTGAGCTTCATGGATGGATTTAGTGGATACAATCAGATCAAGATGCATAAGGACGGCATACCTAAGGTATTATTCATCACTGACTTTGGTGTTTATTGTTATCTTGTAATGGCATTTGGTCTCAATAATGCAGGAGCCATCTATCAAAGGTTGGTAAATAAAATTTTTAAGAATCTTATCGGCAAGACCATGGAAGTTTATGTTGATGACATGTTAGTCAAGAGTCTAGTAAAAACAGATCATATAACCCATTTGAGGGAAGCCTTCAAGGTCCTGAGGTACCACAAGATGATGTTAAATCCTACGAAGTGTGCTTTCGGAGTAGGGTCTGGAAAGTTTTTGGGATTGATGGTCTCCAAGAGAGGAATCGAGGCCAATCCCGATAAAATAAAAGCAATCCTGGACATGGAGCCACCAAAAACTATCAAAGATGTTCAGAAGCTCACCGGAAGGGTTGCTGCGTTGGGACGATTCATCTCCAAGTATGGAGATAAGTGATTGTCATTCTTCAAGTCTTTAAAGAAGTTTAAGGATTTTGTATGGAGTGAGAAAAGCCATAAGGCATTTGAGGAATTAAATAAATATATGGCCCAGGCCCCGTTGTTGGCCAAGCCAGCTTTGAATGAAGTTTTATACTTGTACTTGGCCGTTTCAGAGAATGCCTTGAGTGCTGTATTGGTTAAGGAGGAACTGAAAATCCAGAAACCCGTATACTATGTCAGAAAAATTCTGCATGGAGCTGAGTTAAATTATTCAACTATTGAGAGGTTTGCTTTTGCTTTGGTAATGGCTTCAAGAAAGTTACATCCTTACTTTCAGGCTCATCAAATTGAGGTGCTAACAAATCAGCCCCTGAGAAATATCATTCATAGTCCCAAGGCTAGTGGAAGGTTGATCAAGTGGGCAATAGAGCTGAAAGAATTCGATATCAAGTATAAGCCACGATCGACAATAAAAGCCCAGCCATCGGCTGACTTCGTGGTGGAATGTACCATATCCAACCAAGAAGTCGGGGGGCAGGAGGATACTATACCTCAACACAAAGAAGTTGATAAGGGGGACAAAGAACATGATGATACAGAGAAAGAATATTGGGTTCTCTATTTTGATGTAGCATCAAAAACAAATTCAAGTGGAGCAGGGTTGGTTTTACAAAGCCCTGATGGGTTCTTGATTGAGTATGCCATGAAGTTAGAATTCCCGACCACAAACAATGAGGCAGAATATGAAGCTCTGATAGCTGGCCTCGGCCTAGCAGGGACACTGAGAGTCAAGAACTTGAAGGTCTGTGGAGACTCGAAGTTGGTCATATCCCAAGTGAAGGGAGAGTTTGAGGCAAGGGATGACACGATGGCTAAGTATGTCCGGCTAGTAAGGGCTGTGATGACCAAGTTCGATGAATGCCATGTTGAGCACATCCCAAGGGAGGAAAATGCTAAGGCAGATGCATTGTCTAAGTTTGCTTCATCTGAGATAGAGTAAAGTTTAGGAAGTGTATACTTTCGCGTTCTGAAGATACGGAGCATTGATGTTAAGCTTATAGCTCCTATAGGTCTGGGGACGTCATGGATAAATCCCATTAAAACTCATATTCAAATCGGTTGGTTGCCTAATGATGCTACTGAAGCACGGAAGTTGGCTGTTCGAGCATTAAGATACTCCCTGATAAATGGGATTTTGTATAAAAGATCTTATGTGGTTCCTTACTTAAGATGTCTCAGGCCCGATGAGGCACGCTTGGCTCTTGAAGAAGTACATGAAGTTATCTGTGGACAACACTTGGGGGGCAGAGCACTAGCTCATAAGATAACTCGTTTAGGCTTCTATTGGCCAGAAATGATGGCTGATGCCAAAGGGTATGTGAAGAAGTGTGACCGCTTTCAGAAGCATGCACCTGTCGTTAGACAACCCCCGAGATGCTGAACTCCATCAACTCACCTATCCCCTTTGCTATGTGGGGAATGGATATACTTGGGCCTTTCCCCACGGCCACGACACAAAGGAAGTTCCTAATTGTAGCCATTGATTATTTTACTAAGTGGATTGAAGCCAAACCCTTGGCCAAAATCACAGCTAAGCAGGTTGCACAATTCTTGTGGGAAAATATCATGTGCCGGTATGGAATTCCCCGCATCCTGGTCACTGACAATGGAACACAGTTCAACAATGAGGAATTCAAGAAGTATTGTGAGGAGAATGAAATTTAATTACGAATCACCTCTGTGGCTCACCCACAAGCCAATGGGCAAGCGGAAGTGGCGAGTCGGATAATCTTGGATGGACTAAAGAAGAGGATCGAGAAGTTGAGGAATAATTGGGTGGATGAAATACTCCCAATACTATGGGCCTATAGGACAACCTGTAGAGTCACGACTGGAGCAACTCCCTTCATGTTAGCATATGGGGCAGAAGCAGTTGTTCCTGTAGAGATATCACATTCCTCCCTCAGGATACAAGCTTTCAATGCCGAGGAAAATGAGGAAGGGTAAAGGTTAGCCCTGGATGTAATCGACGAAGTACGAGATGAGGCACATGTGAAGATAGTGGAATATCAGAAAAAGGCTTCATTCTATTATAACCTAAGGGTTAAGGAAAGGTTTTTTAAGCAAGGTGACTTAGTCCTGAGGAAGGTGGAAGCTTCTGGTGTAGGGAAAAAAGGGAAACTTGCCCCGATTGGGAAGGGCCATACAAGGTCAAAAGTGTTCAGGGTAGAGGAACCTACAAGCTTGAGACTATGGATGGTTTTAAAGTCCCGAGAACTTGGCATGCACAAAACCTGAAGGTATGTGTAAAACAGTTAAAGCGCGATTCTCACTTGTCAGAATGACAAGTAGGTTTAAAAGCACCTTGAAGCTTTGCTTGCTTATGATTTTTATATATTTAATAATAGAAGATATGTTTAGGTTTTATCAGGGTTGAACCCATCTCATGTAAAGTATTGAGCATACCAAGTTACAATAAAAAGTGTTCACCTTGATCTATCCTATTAGATTGATACATTGTGAAGGATAAAACCAAGTTATAAACTTGAGTTTGAAAACTCGGAAAAACTACGATAATGTTTGGACTATACAAGTGACAATAATCAAAGTCAATTACACAAATTCAAAAACGTCTGAAGAAAAGAAAAGTACATAAAGAGTTAGGCCTTAGAAGGCTCAGATTCTTCAGAGCTGCTATCTGTAGTCTCCTCGGACGTCTCCTGAGTTGGCCCCTCGGAAGTCTCTTCAGAAGTCTCCGCCCAGGTCTCCTCAGAACTACCCTCGAATGGCTTAGATGCCTTAGGGGACGCTGGTTTCGGAGGCTCCTCCACCCTTGCCTTCTTAATAAGGGGCTCAGCCTATTCCTCAGAAGAAGATTCCTCCTCTTCAAAGCTGGATTCGGGCTCCCTTCTTTTTTGGCCTTGACCCTGGCTTCCTGATGACGCTCTGATCGGGGACGCTGAAGTGCTCTCCTTAATAAGATCAGCGAGCTTATCTGCAACGCCTCCAAGTGCTAGGACTTGCACAGGGCAAGGGAAGGAAGATTGTTCAAAAACCTCAGGAAACTCGTCCTGGATAGCCTCCACAGCCGCATCCCAGTCATCCTTATAACTGACTGGATGGACGAGGGCATCGTGCTCTACAATTAAGTCCTTGAATTCTTGAGTATCCATCCAACCGTCAAAGGCCTTGTCTTTTGGGGCCTTGAGAATAACAATCTCAGCCCGGGCCATTTCAAGATCGGAAGTTGAGGAGGCAAGTTGGGCTTTAAGAGCCTCTATCTGCTGGTTAGCCTCCTCAAGCTTTTTGTTTGTGTCCTCTAGACCAACTTTCCAAGCCTTGGCTTGGTGAATTGCCCCTTGAAAGTGGACGTTCGCCTACAAGAGACAAAGGAAAAGCGAGAAATGAGAAAAATTACGACAGAAAACTATGGATACCAAAAGAAAAAGACATACCGTCGCCAAGGCCTGAGCTTCAAAAAGCTCGTTAGCTTCCAAGTCCTGTTGAAGGACAAGGTCATGATAGTCTACGGGGGTAATAGACTGAATCGACCACTCCTTGGCTAGTTTTATATTCCCAACGATCGAGTCCTTCCCCCGAATCCCCCAAGCAGGCTGGAAGAAAGCCCCCGGTTTTTGTTTTGTATGCAAGGGTTGGCTGGGGCCTTCCTCGTCTCCTTCCCTTGCCTGGAGAAGGAACTCTGAGAAGCGATCCCCAAGGCACGGGTTCTTGAAGACCTTCCCGGCTCTCTTCATCCTGGTCGTTTCCAGGTGTTTAGGCTTGGTAGCCTCTTCGATCTTCTTAGCAACTGTAACGAATAAGTAAAGTGAATTGCGAAAATAGTAAAGTAAAAAAGTATGAAAAACGAAGGCAACTAGAAAAAAGAAGAAAACGTACCTTTTTTAGGAACGGGAGAAAGCCCACGTTCCACAAGAATAGTCTCCCTGATTAGATCCCAAGAGTGGGATGTCCCATTATCCTGGGTAAGGAGGTTGAAGGCCCTGGTCTCCTCCTCAGATAAAACTATGTCATTCGGGCTCCCATCCACAGCTTGCCCAAATGACGAGCAAAAGAGGGTGCCCCAATCGCCGCCCTCCCAAAAGACGTACATAAACTCCTTCTTCCACCCTAAGTTATTGTCGGGGATGGACTTCCCATTTACTATGTGAGGAATTGTGGGGCGTTGGTTCAAAGAAACCCACCCCAGATTCTTGTCGGGGCTATTCTTGAACTGAAAGATTTTTCTGAACACAGCAACCGAGGTAGGGACGTTGTGCTTGGCGCATTATGACAAGTAGTAAAGAATCAACCTCCAAGAGTTTGGAGGGAGTTGGAAAGGGCTGATGCCCACATCAGCCAGCAAAATAGGGATAAATGGATGAAAGGGGAGTCTGATACCTGCCCTTAAAGTGTCCTTATAGACGCATAAAGTGTCTTTCTTTCATTGACAGGCCCTGTCGGCCGGACCCACAACACCAACTTTCCAAGCCTTGGCTTGGTGAATTGCCCCTTGAAAGTGGACTTCGCCTACAAGAGACAGAGGAAAAGTGAGAAATGAGAAAAATTACGACAGAAAACTATGGATACCAAAAAAAAGACATACCGTCGCCAAGACCTGAGCTCCGAAAAGCTCGTTAGCTTCCAAGTCCTGTTGAAGGACAAGGTCATGATAGTCTACGGGGGTAATAGACTGAATCGACCACTCCTTGGCTAGTTTTGTATTCCCAACGATCGAGTCCTTCCCCCGGATCCCCCAAGCAGGCTGGAAGAAAGCCCTTGGTTTTTGTTTTGTACGCAAGGGTTGGCTGGGGCCTTCCTCGTCTCCTTCCCTTGCCTGGAGAAGGAACTCTGAGAAGCGATCCCCAAGGCGCGGGTCCTTGAAGACCTTCTCGGCTCTCTTCATCCTGGTTGTTTCCAGGTCTTTAGGCTTGGTAGCCTCTTCGATCTTCTCAGCAACTGTAACGAATAAGTAAAGTGAATTGAGAAAATATTAAAGTAAAAAAGTAGGAAAAACGAAGGCAACTAGAAAAAAGAAGAAAACGTACCTTTTTTAGGAACGGGAGAAAGCCCACGTTCCACAAGAACAGTCTCCCTGATTAGATCCCAAGAGTGGGATGTCCCATTACTGGGTAAGGAGGTTAAAGGCCCTGGTCTCCTCCTCAGATAAAACTATGTCATTCGGGCTCCCATCCACAGCTGGCCCAAATGACGAGCGAAAGAGGGTGCCCCAATCGCCGCCCTCCTAAAACACGTACATAAACTCCTTCTTCCACCCCAAGTTATTATCGGGGATGGATTTCCCATTCACTATGTGGGGAACAGTTGGGCGTTGGTTCAAAGAAACCCACCCCGGATTCTTGTCGGGGCTGTTCTTGAACTAAAAGATTTTTCTGAACACAGCAACCGAGGTAGGGACGTTGTGCTTGGCGCATTGCGACAAGTAGCAAAGAATCAACCTCCAAGAGTTTTGAGGGAGTTGGCAAGGGCTGATGCCCATATCAGCTAGCAAAACAGGGATAAATGGATGAAAGGGGAGTCTGATACCTGCCCTTAAAGTGTCCCTATATATGCATAGAGCGTCTTTCTTCCATTGACAGGCCCTGTCGGCCGGACCCGCAAGAACCAGCTTGAAGGGTTCCTTGATCTTGAAACAAGTTTTCAACTTATCCAATTCCTTTGCATCCCTGAAGATACTGATGTGATCATGCGCGTCCAGATGCGTGCATACGGGTACTCATCCCCTCGAGTGTTGATCATGTCAATCAAGGAAGTGTACCTTGACCGAATGGGGAACTCATTAGACTTTTTGGCCACGCTCATCTTGGCCAAACGGGTCATTCTCTTATCAGCCATCTGAAAAAGGGCGTAAAAGAAGACAATTTTAAACACAAACTATGCAAAAACGAGCAAAAGAAAATAAGAGGGAAAGGTATTTACCTAAAGTAATTCTGTAAAAAGGGGCTGGCTTGCTAAAAGAAGGCTTTGGGGCTCAAAAACTCCGACCTACAGTTATTTCTCTGAGATATTTAAGAGAAGAAAAGAGAAAGAGAATTCAGAAATGAGAAAGTGAGAAATGAGTGACCCTAGTCACTCCTTTATATAGGAGGAAAAGGAAAGATGAAAGGGCATTAAAGCCCAAAGCTGAAGGCCCAAAGGAAAAGCCCAAATTCTGGAATGTTCCAGAATATCTTTGGAGTTATTAATATCTTTGGAGTTATTAAGTTCTGGAACCCTCCAGAGTATCTTCAATAATTCTTAAGGCCCATCTCAAATCCAAACATGACTTAGAGAAATAAAGGCCCAATACGAGGCCCAAATGAGGCCCAAATCCAAAAAGGATTTGGAAAAGTGAAGGCCCAAACGAGGCCCAAGTCCAAATAGGATTTGGAAAATAAGCCCAATTAAAGGCCCAATCCAAGTTGATTTAGGAAAAGCCCAATAAAGACTATATATCAGGATTGAGGTCGAATTTGAGGTCTTGAATCCTGTTCCCGAAAAATGCGCGTTAAAAAAACCAGGATGGAGGTCGAAGTTGAAGTCGTGGATCCAGTTCGAATTCTTTCGAACAAAAGCCATAAAATGACCTATCAAAAAGACCAGGATTCAGGTCGAAATCCTGGTCGTGGATCAAGCTCGAAACATTATGAACATTAGTCAAAAAGGGACTAAAACTTTGACCAAGATCCAGGTCGTGGGTTCGACTAGGATCCAGATCGAAACCCTGGTCGTGATTCCTAGTCGAAACATTACGAACAGGAGTCAAAAAGGGACCAAAACTTCGACTAAGATCCAAGTCGTGGGTTCGACTAGGATCCAGGTCAAAACCCTGGTCGTGATTCCTAGTCGAAACATCACGAACATGAATCAAACAAGGACCGAAATTTCGAACAAAATCCAGGTCGAAGGTTCGACTAGGATCATGGTCAAAACCCAGGTTGTGGAACCTAGTCGAATTTCTTCGACCAGGATTAAAAAGCTGGCCCAAAATTCGACTATGATCCAGGTCGAATTTTCGACTAGGATCCTAGTCGAAAAAGGGTTGAAAATTGGAAAACGTTTCTGAAAAATTGCACAAAATTCGGAAAGTTCCAGAAATTAAGAAAAATTCCTGGAAATTAAGGGAAGATTCCTAAAAAATACAAGAAAATTCCTAAAAAGAGGGAAAAATGTAAGAAAATAATAGGGAAGTTTTTAAAAAACCCTGAAGCCGCGTACAAGGCAAATTATTGTAAATGTATAGGTCGCTCCACACTTTACACCAAATGATACCCTGTAAGGGAACGTGTGAACTTAACTTTTGCGAAATCTTTTACGGTTTCCCAAAAGTTGAGGGGAAAATGATAGGGTATAAATAAATCCTGATTACGTAATTAAATATTGCATTAATTACACATGATTTGGGCTACAAGGCCCAATAAGAAGATGTATGTCATTCAGACCAAAAAGGTTAACACATTGATCAGGCCTGATGGACCAGATCAGGCCTGATGAAACAAAAAAGGCCCAAAACCCTGAATATTAATTAATAAGGGAAAAATTAGCTGTTAAGAAGAGTCCCAATAAGGACATAAATCCTAGTAGATTAGCCTCCAAGGGACCTAAAAGGATAAGGAATCAGTTTCCTATCACTTAGGACTCCAAAGTCCATTCTAATTCTAAGACTTTCCCACCAAGTCTCCTAACCCAAGTCCAATTCAAGGACTCCCAACATCTATATAAGGGGTCTCACCCCCACCAATCGGAACTACGGTTTTTGACTTGATCCTTGGCAATCAGCAAGGTACGTAGGCATCTTGTTAAAGCAGATCGAGTCACGAAACACAAGAGCAGTCAAATCGAGCCTCGAAGCTCACGTTCCCTAGTAATAAATACAACAATTATTATACTTTAGTTTTTGATCCATAACAAAAGTTATAATGTAGAGACTCTGAATTTTGAAATTAAAAATTAACACATAAAAGAAAATTAAAAATAAAGTAGAATATAGTACTTACATGAGCATAAATACATAGTTAAGCTGTGGGGACAAAGGCCACAAATGGCCACATATGGGATTTGTCACTTCTCCATAGTATTTTCTAAGGTTGAAATAGATATATAGAAAAAGAATTAAGGACTGTATTCAAAATAAATTTTCTTGGATACGTTTGGACTTATAATTTAAAATCATAGAATATTTATTAGTAATTCTTATAACATTTTAAAAATTGAATTAAGTATTCTCCCTTGAAACACATAAAATAAAACTGCAAAGTAAGTAAAAAAATAGTACTTACATAGGCATAAATGCACACTAAAGATCTTAGGGGGACAAAGGCCACCGATGGCCATAACTGGGATCCGTCATTTCTCTGGAGTATTTTCTTAAGGTCGAACCAGTGATATAGAAAAAACTATTAAGGATTGTATTCAATATGTATTTTATTGAATTTTTTTGGATTCAAATATTAAAATCATCAGATATTTAATTAGTAATTTAAATAACATTATTAAAAATGAACTAAGTATTCAGCTCTCGAAACTTCTCGAACCCTCTGCCGAGCTCTACACTTCCTGCATGAAAAAAATGTCACTGCATGCTGTCTGTAGCTTTCTTCGTAATTCAAACTAAGAGGGTCGATCCCCCCTTTTTTTAAGCAAAATTTTCTAAGGTCCCCCTGTTAGGGATTCAAGCAATAAAACACAACGAAAAATAAAAAAAATTTGAATCCCTACCGCAGGATCTATGTATAATGATTGGATAATTATGGAGAGTAGGATCATGTACCTTGATAAAGCTTTCCGTATGATTGTAATGCAAGTTCTGATCTTGATGAATCACAGCCGACCTCCTTGTGAAGATCTGCTCTCCAAGGTATCCACACGAACGTACAATCGTCCAATGATCACCGGAGCCGGTATTAGCCGATTTGGTCACCTCTTCCTCCCTCTCTTTCTCTCTAGCTTCTCTAAGATGTAGAGCTGCTAGGATTTTTCTCAAAAACGTAATATGACTAGTAACCCTAAAAATATACATCTTAATATATATATAGGGGAGAGAGGATTAAGGCCTAACCCTAAACCTAATGGGCTTATGAAAACAACCCATTCTGATTTCAGGTTTTATTACTATTAAATTCCAATTCTAATATATATATATAATTAATTAAGTCTCACTTAATTTATTTAATAATTAAACTCGAATTAATTATAATAGAATATTTAAATTTATAATTTAAATAACACTTCGTTTTAAACGATCTTTGTGTGTGACCCTTTAGGTTATTATTACATTGATAACAATTTTATTTTTTAATAATAAAATTATAAACAATGAGTGGCATCTAGTAATACATCATTGTTACCCAAGTAATAATAATAATAATAATTGGTGATTCAATTAAACCTTTCGTGAATAATGTACAATGTAATATATTTATAATTATCAATACGAGATTAACTATGACACTATAAACATGTAGTATCTCACAACGGGTTAATCCAGCACCATGTATCTAATACATGTGCCTGTGTTTTGACTTTATTATCACCATACCTGTGATCAATTAGATGTGATCATTAGTCAACAAACACACTAGTCTCAACGTATTTATTACCGTCCCTTAACAATAATACTTGACTAGGGACCTTTATGAATATCAATACTATTCATAATCTCATTTCTAAGTCATGTACTTAGAGATATAGATTTACATATCGTATTCCAAAGAAATTTATTAATCTAACATTTTATCGCAGAAAATAAAGATATAATAAATTACTAAAGAATAATTCATAGAATCATAATTAATAATCCAAATGTCTCATAACATAAACATAATAATGTTGTCTCTAGGGCACACACATTAACAATCTCCCACTTTCACTAGAGCCAATCACCCATGTATCCAATACCAATGGAACTAGTATGACCTTCGTGCTTTTGCTGCGACAAAGCCTTAGTCAGCGGGTCTGCAACATTATCATTAGTATGCACTTTACATATATGTATATCTCCTATTTCATTAATCTCTCGAAGAAGGTGATATCTCCTAAGTATATGCTTTGCCCGAGAATGAAACCTTTGTTCTTTAGCCTGCGCGATGGCTCCAATATTATCACAATAAAGATCAACTGTATCTGTGATCGATGGAACCTCACCGAGTCCCATCATGAATTTTCATATCCAAACAGCCTCCTTGGCTGCTTCACTAGCAACAATATACTCAGCTTCCATTGTAGAATCAACTACCATCTCTTACTTTGAACTCTTCCAGCTTACACCACCTTCATTAAGGCAAAACACAAAACCTAACTAAGATACTGAATCGTCTCTGTCTGTCTGAAAGCTAGCATCAGTGTAACCCTTTACAACCAGCTTCTCATCTCCTCCAGACACCAAAAATGAATCTTTAGTCCTCTTTAAGTACTTAAGAATATTCTTGACAGCTGTCCAGTGACCCTCACCTGGATTAGATTGGTATCTGCTCGTCATACTCAAGTCATACGAAACATCAGGACGAGTACATATCATCGCATACATTATAGATCCAATTGCCGAAGTATATGAAACTTTGCTCATACGGCCCTTATCATCTAATGATTTAGGGTAGTTATCTTTTGAGATCAATATCCCACGATACATTAGGAAATATCCACTTTTTGCCTCTTGCATCCCAAAATGATGCAATACTTTATCAATGTATGTACTATGACTCAGGACGATTAATTTCCCTGATCTATCTCTATAGATCTTGATCCCTAATATACAGGTAGCATCGCCCAAGTCCTTCATCGAGAAACTATTTCCCAACCAAATCTCAACAGCCTGTAGAGAAGGTATGTCATTCCCTATTAGTAATATGTCATCTACATGTAGTACTAGGAATGCAACATGGCTCCCACTAACATTTTTGTAAACACATGGTTCATCTTCGTTTTGAATAAAGCCAGATTCTTTGACTGTTACGTCGAAACGATGATTCCATCTCCTTGAGGCTTGCTTCAATCCATAAATAGATCGAAGCAACTTACAGACCATCTTAGCAAACTTGGGATCGACAAAACCCTCAGGTTGTATCATGTATACATCCTCTTCAATGCTCCCATTTAAGAAAGCGGTTTTGAAATCCATTTGCTAAATCTCCTAGTCATAGTAAGCAGCTATTGCGAGAAAACTCCTGATGGACTTGATCATAGTAACTGGTGAAAAAGTCTCATCATAGTCTATACCATGAATTTATTTGAAACCTTTTGCCACTAGTCGCGCCTTATAGGTCTGTACTTTACCATCCATGTTAGTCTTCTTTTTGAAAACCCACTTGCACCATATAAATTTTACCCCTTCAGGTGGATCAACTAAAGTCCATACTTTATTTTAATACATGGATTCCATCTCGGATTTTATGGCCTCTAGCCATCTCTCGGAGTCTGTACAGTTCATAGCTTCTTGGTAGGTAAGAGGCTCATCATTATCTTTGAGAATTACATTATCATCATGAGTCAAGAGAAATCCATAACATCTCTCTGGCTCATGACAAGCCTTACTAGATCTACGAACAATCTGTGTTTCCGGAGAAGGAACATCTTGATGTACATTCTGCCCACTTTTCAACTCTGGTTCAATGTCATTTTGTACAACTCAATCTTCATCGAGATCTATAGTCCTCCAACTACTTTTCTTGGAAAGTAACTCTCTTTCAAGAAATACAGCGGTTCGAGCAATAAACACTTTGTTCTCGGTAGGATTATAGAAATTATACCCTTTAGTTTGTTCAGGATATCCTACAAAATAATATTTATCCGATTTTGGCCCTAGCTTGTCAGACACCAAGCATTTCACAAACACTTCGCATCCCCGTACTTTCATAAACGACATGCTGTGACATTTCTCAGTCCATATATCATATGGAGTCTTTTGAACCGATTTAGTTGGAACTCGGTTTAGTGTATATGCAGCCATTTCTAGAGCATAACCCCAGAAACTTATTGGAAGATCTGCTAGACTCATCATCGATCGCACTATATCCAACAAGGTACGATTTCTCCTCTCAGAAACTCCATTCCATCGAGGCGTTCCAGGAGGAGTAAGCTGTGATACGATACCACACTCCTTCAAGAAACCTTTAAACTCGAGGCTTAAGTATTCTCCTCCACGATCTGATCGTAGAACTTTTATAATTTCCCCTGTTTGCTTTTCCACTTCAGCCTTGTATTCTTTGAACTTATCAAAAGAATCAGATTTGTTCTTCAAAAGATACACATATCCATATCTACTGAAATCGTCAGTAAATGTAATGAAGTATTAAAAGCCATCTCTTGCCATCGTACGCATTGTGTCACATACATCACTATGTATAATTCCTAATTGTTCGGTGGCCCTTTCACCTTGCCCGGTAAAGGAGTTTTAGCCATTTTGCCAATGAAACAAGATTTGCATTCTTCGTATGATTCAAAATCAAATTTATCCTAGTAACAATCTTGATGTAATTTGGAAATGCGTTTCTTATTTATGTGACCTAAACGACAATGCCAAATGTATGTTTGTTTTGAGTCTTTCATTTTAATACGTTTATTATCATTATTGATGTTATCGACAGGATTACCTAATCAAGAACATAAAAACCCTTAAACAAACGTGCAACACCATAGGTAAAATTATTCAATGAAAAGGAACAACTATTGTTCTGAATCAAAAACGAAAAACCTTTCTTGTCCAAACAAGAAACCGAGATAATGTTTCTGCAAATCGCAGGCACGTAAAAACAGTTATCTAGTTCTAAAACAAGCCCATTAGGTAACGATAAATGATAAGTGCCTACAGCTAAAACAACAACCTTTACTCCATTGCCAACTCATAGGTCGACTTCTCCCTTCATCAGTGTCCTACTTCCCTGTAGTTCCTACACATTTATACAAATGTGAGAATCACATCCAGTATTTAATACCCAAGATGTAGAAGTAGACAAATTGACTTTTATAACATCTTCGTCCAAATAAGCATGACATTTCCTCTTTCAATGACCTGATTTCTTGCAATAGTGACAATAACCAACCTTTGGAACACCACCTTTAGGTTTCAAAGCCTTGGTCGGATTAGGTTTCAGATTGGCATTAGATTTAGATCCCATCTAATATTGATTTAGATTGGTATTGATTCAAATTGGCAATTGGGATATAATATATCCTATTATAATGTTATATATCCATTAAAATACTAAATTGTTAAACTACTAGATATAATACACTTATCCTATTATTTTTATTATAAATTTATAATTACATTATATATAAATAAATATTTTAAAATTATAATATAATGGGATAAATAAATTTTTTAAATATTTACGGGAAGCCGTGTATCACACGAGATTTAAGCTAGTAATAGGTAATAGATACATAGATTACGATCGATAGTTGACCGATATCTTTTGCCTACATATGGGTATTGCTATTAATGATAAATAAGCAAATCAAAATCTGTCATGGTCAAGTTATAATAACTACTTGCAAATTATTATAGTCCACGAACGTGAGGATCTTTTTAAGGTATTTTGTATCTCTGACATGCATTCCATTTTTCAAATAATGTAATAAATCTAGATGCATATTAGATTTGGTAATAATCAGAATTAAATATACCTGATTATGTAAACCGCTACCTAATATCCAGTTATAACAACAAATCAAATACAAATAGCACGACTCTGTCTTAAATTTTACCTGTTCATCAGCCAAAACAACTATCTCTCTGTTGTAACAAACATCCAAATTTTTTATTTTATTTTTACGAGAATTTTTAATCAAATGCATTCAGCAAACCACTGGGGAGGGGCGATAGAGATTGTTGGAGAAAGCCAAGCAGACTCGACTGATGATCACCGGAGCCAGAACGCAGACTGGGACAAGGCGTCCGCGTCTCGAAAAAGCTACGCGCTTGATGAAACACAGAGAAGTTGGCTGTTGGATCCAGAAACAAGGCTTTCCAACAAGAAGAACAAGTACGTTGATTTGGGTTGCATTATTTGTAGTCGGAAGGCGTTGAAGTGGAGTGTGGGAATTGTGGCACTGGCGTTTCTTGTCGTCGGAATGCCGATTATAATTTCCAAGAATTTGCCGGAGAATCATGCTCGGGTACTGCCTCCTGATGATTTTACTCTTGCTCTTCACAAGGCGCTTCTCTTCTTTGACGAGCAAAAATGTGAGTGCACTCATTTTAGGCTTCTATACTTTTTATTCTTTCACTAATTGCAAATTCTTATCTGGTCGTTCTTCGATTCTCGTTTTCATTCTTTCACTAATCAGTTATAGTATCAACATATGTTCCCCGAAATTCTTCCCCAAATTTTTTACTAAATTACGTGGCAAATACATGACATATCTTAATTTACGGGGCATATTAATACACGTGGAGTCTCATATTATATTTAGGAAAATTACTACTCCCTCCGTCCTTTTGATTTGTTATCAAAAGGATTTTGCACAAAAATTAAGAAATATGTATAAATTAGTGAAAAAGAGAAAGAAAAGTGGGTGAATTGGTGGTACCCATTGATTTTTAATGTATAAAAGGGAGATATCGAGGGTAAAAGTAGTGTGAAAAGGGAGGAAAAGTGGGAAAATGGAGGGACTCATTAACTATTTTTGGTAAGTTTTGAAATGTAAATAAATTGATAGTACATCCCAAAAAGGAAAGTGTAAAGAAATGAAAAAGACAGAAGGAGTATTTATTAGATGATAAGTCGGCATTTGGCGAAATTTTTGGGAAAAAATTTGGGAACCTCCCATTTTTTCTATAGTATTATCATTTTTCGTTAAATAAAAAGAAAAAAAATGTTGTTCGAATTTTATATTACGGTAAATATCATTACATTTGATATGATTGAATAAAAAATATATTTAAATTGATGGACAAGAAAATGGGAGGAGGGTGTAATTAGTTTAAAATTTCTTCATCATCATCATCGTACCCAATAATATCGATTATGGCAATCGCTAATTGGGTGTATAACATACACAACCTTACTCTCATTTTAAAAAATGAAAATGATGTTTTCTCAAAATACCCCCGCTTGAATGCGTACAATTATGTGTGTCATAAGTAAAAAATAATAATAATAACACATAAAAATAAGTAAAAAATAAGCGATTTTTGGTAAAAAAAGTTAAAAAAGATCGTCAACTCAATTTGCTCAACAGCCGTTAATTAGGTTGTCACTGTTACAGAACTGTAATTTTATCAATGTCAACCATGATTTGCTCAGTATGAATTAACTATTAGTTAACAAATTACCAACAAAAACAAATATGCTAAAGTCAAACCATGATTTACTTTTCTAATATCTAAGTTCACAACTTACTTATCACAAACAATGTAAAGGATGCAATTGCAATATATGCATATATGTATACTGTATAAGCAAGCATGCGTCTTGTTTGAGTACACTATGAATATAACTGCTTCTAGAGGAAGGCAGCAAGGTATGCATGATTCATGTTAGTAGTTGACGTGGTTCAATCAAAATATTCATATACGTTTAGTCCAGAGATTATAGAATATGTACCAAGATTATAAAACTCCGAAATCGTTCTACTCAGCTGTTTCTTTTTGCTTGATTTTCCCAACACTCGTTTTCAGCATCTGAGTACCAATCCGAGTGATTTCCGTCTTTGCTATAATCTGAATTCACTGACCTCCTATTTTCAATTACTCACCCGAATACTCGTCTGACTCAACCGATTTTGAGAACACAACATGTACCACTATGTTCCCATATTCTTCTTTTTGTACCATTCTAAATCTTTTGCAAATGTTTACTCTGAGACTACTAATAAATTATTAGTTTGGAAAAGTTATTACCTAATTATCAAAAAGAAAAAGACAATTAATTACAGTTTGACAATTCATTGTTAATTTGTTTTAATCTAGTTATTTGAAACTTCATTTTATTTTTGTTGCACGGAATGAAAAAACTCATAATATACTATTACCATTACAGTAGTTTCTTCTCAGTAACAATAGTGATATTTTTGGGAACTGGCAGCTGGGAGATTCCCCAAGAACAATTACGGTATATACTGGAGAGGAAATTCAGGTCTACAAGACGGAAATACAACCGACAGAGGGCTTGTAGGAGGATACTACGATGCTGGTGACAATATAAAGTTTCATTTTCCAATGTCCTTTGCCATGACGATGTTAAGCTGGAGTGTCATAGAATACGAAGGCAAGTACAAGACTATTGACGAGTATGATCATGTTAGAGACCTTATCAAATGGGGTACCGATTACTTGCTTCTCACCTTCAACTCTTCTGCCGCTTCTGTTCCCTACATTTATAGCCAGGTATGCATGATTTCACGAGTCTGGTTTCTCTTTCGTTTCTGATTTAATACAATAATTCCTGTGCAAGCTTGTTTAATTAGAGTGTCTTCAATAAGATACCTTGGAAGTTGCATTAAAAGAGGGATGCGTCAAGAATCTTAATATTTGATTTTCGATCTGATAATTAAAAGGTGGGAGGATCAATGAACGGATCAACAGTCCCGGACGATCATACCTGTTGGACTAGGCCAGAAGACATGGACTATCCTCGTCCAGTCCAAACTACATACCAAGGTCCAGAACTAGCTGGGGAAATGGCTGCAGCACTCGCAGCAGCATCCATAGTTTTCCGCGACAACAATGTTTACTCTGAAAAGCTTGTCAAAGGGGCTGGTAAAGTCTTTGAATTTGCCCGAGACAAAAACAAACGGAGAAGATATAGCCTGCAAAACCCATACATTGAACATTACTATAATTCGAGTGGATATTTTGATGAGTACATGTGGGGTGCAGCCTGGCTTTACTATGCCACCGGGAACCGGAGTTATATATCACTTGCAACTAACAAAGGACTGCCTTCTAATGCCCATGCCTTCTCTATGAATCGGGATTTGAGTGTCTTAAGTTGGGATAACAAGTTACCTGCGGCTATGATGCTGCTAACTAGGCTGCGAATTTTTCTGAATCCTGGTTATCCTTACGAGGATATGCTCAGTAGCTATCACAACATTACCGGTCTTACAATGTGCTCATATCTCCAACGCTACAATGTCTACAATTGGACTCGAGGTAACTTTTAGATTTATAAGTTAACTATTAGTGCAAGCTAGAGACTCACAAACATAAAATATGTGAGCTCTAACTCAAAGCAAGTTATGACTTAATTAAACTAGACATTAATAGAAGAATAAATTATTAAATTAGCTCTTGTAAAAAATGCAGGGGGCCTAATTCAATTGAATCGTGGACGCGGCCAGCCACTTCAGTACGTGGCTAATGCAGCTTTCTTAGCTTCACTTTTTGCCGATTATCTAAACGCCACCGGTGTTCCAGGTTGGAATTGTGGCCCTAACTTCATCTTAGCTGAAGATCTGCGCAGTTTTGCCTCCTCTCAGGTTACATATTATGCTAACTTAATCGAATATTAATATTTTGTAATACAACTAGTGAATCTAAAAGATCTCCCCACTGTGCATCAACAGATAAACTACATTCTTGGAGCCAATCCCATGAATATGAGCTACGTAGTCGGGTACGGAGACCACTATCCTAAACATGTTCATCATCGTGGAGCATCTATACCTCGCGACAACAAGAAATATACATGTAAAAGTGGATGGAAGTGGTATCAAAGTCGTAATCCAAATCCGAATACAATAATTGGAGCAATGGTAGGAGGGCCAAATAAGTTTGATGAATATGAAGATATTCGCTCCGATTACAGCCACAGTGAACCAACTATTGCTGGAAATGCAGGATTGGTTGCTGCACTCGTGTCCCTCACAACAAGTGGGGGCCAAGGAATTGAGAAGAATATCATGTTTTCTGCTGTTCCTCCTTTGTATCCACCTAGTCCACCACCCCCATCACCTTGGAAGCCTTAAAGTAAATGATGCTATATTTGTTCATATACACTTGGTCTTAACAATAGGCAATTCTATATCATGTTCAATATCATATCACATAAACTTTAAGGACGGAAAAGTACACCTCAATAGACATCAGGGGCCAATAGTTATGTATGGATTACACTACAAGAAAAAGTTGAATAGACATCATACATTAGACATCGGTTGATGTTGCCACTGATGTTAAAAGAAGCAATAACATCATCCCGTGTTTTTCTGATGTCTATGTTATTTGAAGACATCGGTTATCTAGTAACTGATGTCTAAAATTACCAAAAAAAATCAGGGCGCGCTCCTTCAATTTTATTCTCCCTTAGCGAAATATTTTCAGATTCCCCCTCCTTTACCAATTCTCCCCCCCCAATTTTCAGAAACAAAATTAAAACTTTCACTCTCTCTCGTCCCACCCTCACCCCCCCTCTCTCCCTCTCTCTATCCCTCCCCCTCCCAAATCTTAAATCTTTCACTGAAGGTTCAGAAGTTCCCCTCAGATGTTGAACTTGGTTTAATTTGTCCGAAGTTCTATTATCGATGACCCGATTCGTTCGAGTGGAAGCTTATTCAATTTATTCGAAGATATAAAGCTCTAATTGGTACATAAGTAAGCCACAAAACTCGAATTCTTAGTTTTATTTAGTTTTAATTTGGGGATATTTCAATTCTAAACCCTAATTGCAGTTCATGCTTGAGCAAGGATCTATTTGTTCCTAATGCTACTTGGTACATGATTCCAGAAAAGAATACAATTTTAAAACCCATAACTTGATTTATATACTTCTGCTTTGCTCTAGTGCCTTGTGGCCGGGTTATTATTGTATCTCAAAATGATTGCTCAAACTCAAGAAGAACTCTTGGTTGCCCACCTTGAGCAACAAATCATCGATGTACTCTCTCTCTCTCTCCCTATCTCCCTTTATCCCTCTCTGTCTCTCGATGTGCTACCATTTTTATAGTTTCTTCGGTCTTCCTACTTGTATTGCTGGTTCCAGATTTCCTGTTCTTGTCATTTGTACGTTTGCTTGCTCTGAACTTCAAAGTGTACTTACAGTCCATCTTCTAAGAAATAAAGAAATATGTTAGTGTATCTATTGTGGTTAAAATATACCCCATGTTTCTTCTTTTCTTTACTTTAACTTTTCTTGTTTTACTTAAACCTAAAACATTCTTTTGGGAGGTCTGAGGGAGTATTAGGTATGTAAACAGTAGGATGTATCACACGACACACGCACAATATCGACTATATGAACTTTCATTGGATGAATATGTAATTTTTTGAGTAACCAGCGTAAACTCATAATAATGTCTTTGTTTATCTTTCTGCATAACAGAATTATCTGATATTCCAAGTGAAAAAATTGATGAACCGAAGAAGTTTTTTAAAGTGGAAGTGGTCCCTTATTCGATGACCCTCAAATATTCCTACTGGAGTGCAGGTGAGTAATATTAATTCAAAATGTTATGTGAGTTTCTTTAAGGAACATGATTGATGGATGATCGGTACTTTTCTGTAAATTTAAATATGTATATTCATAATAATTTTCGTTGGATTACTGTCATATACTATATTTTTTATGGGTTAAAAAAAGCATTTCCTCTCCCCTGTTATGGCTAGGGATAGGCTGCATATGCTGGTCGAATATAGTGTAAGCTTTTCTTCTTTAAAGTTGTTAGGGACTTGTAGGACATTACAAATTCTATTCTAGCTTGACTTAAAAGCTTCAGTTAAAACTTCTAGTTGTTCTATGTTATCATTTTCCTTTTTTTTAAGTCTTACCTTTCTACCTAAAATTGTTAAAGAAAGCTTTGTTGATTTGTGTCGAGTATCTTCACGAGTCTGAGGTTGAACCTCCTCCTGCCATTATGTGTTTTACTTGGTCAAGACTAATCCACTAAAAAGCTAGAGCTTCAATGAGAAGCACCCTAGTTGATGTTAATATAAAAAGTAAAGCCTCTGATTTGAAAGCAACACATGCAATAAGACGGATACATACATATATTTATTGATGTTTTGACTCGCACGTCAGAATAAAATGTATGAACTGTATGATCAATGAATATGGTTGTTTCCTTCCATCATGTAAAGCATGTATACTTTGCCTTAAATATTTTGTTGCTTTTTATTACATTAGTAAACGAAACTCCACCCCTCAACTACTTTCACTCTTGTTAAACCTTATCTTCTTGCAACAATCGTGTACACTGTTTTACATTTTTACTACTACATTCATAATAGATCACGTGTTGAAGCATATTCTTCCTCCTGGGTTAACAACACAGACATCATTCGAAACGATAGTTAAGTATTATAAGTATTTATGTATTATTTAGTTTTTTTCTTTACCCGGTTGTATACCTCCTGATAAAGTTTAATGAAAAGAGTTTTCCTATATCTTTGCTAGACCCTTTATCTTTAACTTATGATTAATTAAATATATGCAGTATTTTTGCAGGGCATGTCCTTTACTGGAAAATGCCGCCTGAATCTTTCAATAGTCTAAATGATCTGTCAATGTATATCTTCCTTATTTATTCTTAAGTATTAATCTATGTCTCTGACCATCTATTGTAAGAAGGTTGTTGAAACTCCAAACTGAAGAACTTGACTTCATTTGTGAAACGCCTTATAGTTTAATAGTTATGTTTCTTTTTTTTAAATGGGAAATTAGGTTAGCGGTTCCTGACTAAGAACTACATATCACAAACTGGAAATAAATACCTAGAAAAAGACATTTAATTATAGGTTGTGTGCACATGCTTGCATGTCTATCAGTTAGATGGTGTCATGTTTTAGAAAATACTACTTATGGACATCCCTCATTTGCATCGTTTTATATTTTATTTCTTTTTAATCCTCATAAAAATTATCCCACAATCTAGACGGTTGTTAATAAAGTTGGAAGTATTACCAATGAGTTCTGTGTATCATTGGAATTTTATACAGGGCCAGGTATCAAGAAGCTTAATTTTTTAAAATTATAAATACCTTGTGTGTATAGAAACAGTCAATTACGGGAATTTAAATACCTCACATGAGGCCTAAGCTTTGCATACCTTGGTTATAAGCCAAGAGGTAACCTGACTTTAATTTGAATTTATATTTTTCTAGAGCTAACAAATATGTAATATGACTGCAGATGTATAACAACATTTACTTCGGATCTGATGTTTCTCAGAGTAAGTTTAAATCATCATCGAACCAAGGGTTTGAAAACATCATCTGTTAGTTTGGATCACGCGTAAGTGCAGTAGTTCTTCAACAGAATTATGAATGACAAATCTTTGATCGCTTAGATATGCACACTGTTGTTTCCACTATGGAATATTTCTGACAAGTATAATACAGTTTGAGGTTCAGTGACAACTTCAATTTATCTATTCTAAGTTTGGAGTTGGAAGCTTAATCAACATATTTTTGTGCAGAATGTGGTTTTCACAAGCCTTTCAAAGCTGATACTTGGACACTCTTTGTGTTAAGGACTAGAGTTATTTAATATGATAAATATTAACATGAATGCCTTACATTTTCTCTGTCAATTGCATTTTTAATGGCTCGTTTTTTATTGTAAATATGTACTGCAAAATATATGGTCTCTGGACCGTCAAAGCAAGCAACTGTAATTTTCTATTTTTGTTAGAAAACTTTCTCTTTGTTATTTTCCTATGTTTTCAAGCTGCAGTTAGAATGGAGGCAAAGTTAGAAGCTAAGTATGCATTTCCAGTTGCAGGGCTTTCTCTTGTGACTCCTGGAACTAATTAGAGAGCTAATGCAAGTTGATGGTCTTACAAATGACGAGGTGAAGAGTCATTTTCAAGTAAGTTTAAGCTCTCCATTAGATAATCTTCTATAATCCCTTAATTTTTGTGAAATGCTAAAATGGTTTCCGTTTATTTCAGAAATACCGACTTTATGACCGTCGATCCCCAACAAGCAAATCAGCAGATTCGACACTTACTCTAGGATCAGCTTTACGAATCTCTGGATATGCTGAATCATCAACCCAAACCCGTTCCAAGTCTACTTCTCCTGAAGGTTCACTACGGCTGACTGATACCACCAGAAGGACTTCTACTATAATTGGTGATAACATGGAAGATGAAGAAGATGAACGATCCAAAAGCTATAGCTGGAAAAATTGAGTTCATGCCTCTTACAAAAGTTGTTGTATAAAATATACCCATCTACCAAACTTTGCTGATAAAATTATACACGGATAGATGGACTACAAAAATAATACAGTTGATAATATAGTAGGTGTTTAGGAAGACCATGAAATTTGTAGACTTAGTTTTTGTTACCGCCTGTCTTGACTTTTAGTTGTTTTGAGGTTTTCCGGTATAAAGAACTTCTGTTGAAGTGTAACTTTGCTGAGCATGAGAGACAGGATGACTTTATTTGTAAACTTGTTATCTATCACTTTTAATGAATAAATTCTGATGTCAAAAAAATAATTGTACATCACTTTGAATGAATAAATACTGATGTCTAAAAAATAATTGTACATCACTTTTAATGAAGAAAAATTGATGTCAAAAAATTTAGTTTACATCGTTTTTGCTAAAAAAACTGATGTCAAAGACTGACATGTTCAAGTCTAAAAGAAACATAGACATCACTTTATTTGAGATAAAACTGATGTCTAAATGTAGACATAGACATCACCTTTCACTAAAGAAATCGATGTTTAATATCTGATTTTACATCACTTAAATAAAAATATTCGATGTCTATGTGGAAAAAAACATAGCTCATTATATGTTTAATCTGGTGTAATAGGTGTAATTTATTTATTAAATTATTTATTTCTAACATTTTTTGTAAAAAAACAATGCATGGACATCAATTTTTCCCCCAGAAATGATGTCTAAACCAGTAAAGACATCGGGTTATGGCCGATGTCTAGAATAGACATCACCGACATCAATATCGGTTGCCAAACAGCATAGACATCGGCCAAAAACCGATGTCTATGGACTTTTTTCTTGTAGTGTTATTTTATGAAATTTATAGTTTTTGTATAAGATTTGGTTGATTTAGGTTATTAGAGTTTCAACAGCTCTATTACGGATAACTCTGTCATTCCCCTTTGTTCAATATCAGCCTATCTTTGATGGAATGCTGTGCATTGGATTACTTTATTATTATTAGATATGCTAATTCAGTGTTCCTGCCATAGTCATATAGTGCATCATCCAATACTGGATTCTTGATAACATAGATGCACAAATATATCCGAGAATATCATTATAAGGATTTAATGTAAACACAGTTGTTTTAGAATTGATTTCAACAACACGATATTTGCTCTTTGTACCTATTTCTATAGTGAGATTACTGTTTTCACATCTTAGCTCAAATCCTTCAAGACTACAATATTTTCTTCCCAGCAAAGTATTGAAGTAACTATTTCACTACATACCTTATATTTGTTTAAATCATCATGAGCATTATTTCCTGGGATGATGACTGATAACATTAAGATTGAGATAATGATACTGATGGAAATTAATAATGACTAATTAACACTTTGCATCCCAAAACTTTGGCTGAATCTCACTTTGGTACTATTACTTTTAACCTTAACAGTTTGCATCCTAAACTTAAAAAACGGTGACTTTTTCATCCCTTTGGTAGTTTTGCTAATAAGTTAGAGACTAATTTGCACTTTGCATCCCAAAACTTTGGCTGAATCTCACCTCAGGTTTAATATTTTAAACTAAAACAGTTTGCACCCCATAGTTTAGAAACGATGTCAATAAGCATTCCTTGAATGTTTCTGACGTTAAGTCAGACGTTAACGTTATTGTCAGAGGGGTATTTCTGATAATGTATATTTTCAAAAAATTTAGACTAATTTGCACTTTGCATCCCAAAACTTTGGCTGAAACTCACTTAAGGTTTAATATTTTAAACTAAAACAGTTTGCACCCCAAATTTTAGAAACGCCGTCAATAAGCATCCCTTTAACGTTTCTGACTTTAAGTCAGACGTTAACGTTATTGTCAGAGGGGTATTTCTGATAATGTATATTTTCAAAAAATTTATGCAAACGCTGCATCCCATATTTTATCTTGAATCTCATTTTAGGTCTATAACTTTAAACTATAACAGTTTGCATCCCACAATTATTTTAAACAAATAAATAAATTTATCTAAAATAATTCAATTTTCTTTTTCCAAATTTATATAATTTAAAATGAAATATAATAAGTCGAAGTATAATATTCTCTCTATCCCACCAAATTCTTTACATTGGAATATGAGGGCTCGACACACATTTTAAAACTCTTATGAAATATAGTTGCCTCATTTTTCTTAAATCATTTCTTCCAAATAAAAATTAATGTTAATTTTTTTATACAAAAAAGAAAATTTTAAAAATCAATTATGGTTCTATATTTTGTAATAGCCTCAATTATGAGACGTATGGAGTATTAAATTAAGAAAAAATAGTAAATAATCATTAGCTAAATAAAATAAGCGTAACGAGAATAATTAAAGATAGTCTGATCCTAATATTTGAAAATTAATTTAAACAGACAAGATTATATAATATTATATGATATCTACTTGTACAATACCTAAAATATATACTTAAATTCATAAATAACTTATGCTTTTATAATTTGTAAAGACTAATTTGCACTTTGCATCCCAAAACTTTGGCTGAATCTCAGTTCAGGTTTAATATTTTAATCTAAAACAGTTTACACCCCAAAGTTTAGAAACGCCGTCAATAAGCATCCCTTTGACGTTTCTGACGTTAAGTCAGACGTTAACGTTATTGTCAGAGGGGTATTTATGTTAATGTATATTTTCAAAAAATTATGCAAACGTAAATTAAAGTCTACATCCCATATTTTATCTTGAATCTCATTTTAGGTCTATAACTTTAAACTATAACAGTTTGCATCCCACAATTATTTTAAACAAAAAAATAAATTTATCTAAAATAATTCAATTTTCTTTTTCCAAGTTTATATAATTTAAAATGAAATATAATAAGTCGAAGTATAATATTCTCTCTATCCCACCCAATTCTTTACATTGGAATATGAAGGCTCGACACGCATTTTAAAACTCTTGGACCTGCTCCTACACTTGTTTTTCTTCATTTTTAAAACTCGGGAGTAAGGGGTTAGTTCTCTATATCATGTGATACACATTGTAGGTTAAATATGGTTTATGAAAATCAATTTTATTACATTATAAATATGAGAAATGTGCCTTTTAGGTTTTAATCCTTAAACCAAATCGGTTTACATTGGGGTTATTAAATTATAGTAATTGTTTTCATCTGGGGTTTATGGGTACAAACTTAATTATTTTAATGGTCAAAAGGTCATTAAGCCATATTTAAAAGGCCATCTTGGTAAAGGTATATTTTTATACCTTTCGACATGGTGTGACTCGGATTATGGCCGTTGTATTTTAGCTCATCGTTTTCAGGTGGTTTGTCAGCCGCACACTGTATCCCGATCATTAGTAGAGGGCGAATACCGTTCTATGGCTACAATGAGTTGTGAATTAAAATGGCTTAAATCTCTCTAGCTTTGGTGTATCTCACTCTCATCCTATGAAATTATTTCACGATCATCAAGCTGCTCCCGACATTGCTGCGCTAATCATTGTATTCCATGAACATACAAAATACATCGAGATGACTGTTACTTCATTCGCGATGAAATCATCAACAATTATTTAGTTCCATCTTATGTCTCTAATCGATTGTGTATAGTTGGCAGATTTTTTCACTAAAGCTCCTCGACATTATCAATTCAATTATTCCCTTGGCAAGTTAGGCACGTGTTAGGAACTATTATGGTTGGGATATGTTTGTAAGAAAAGGTGCGAAAGCAATCCGAATAACTTGTGAGAATGTAAGAGTCATGGCGTGAATAAAATAAAATGATATGAATGAGACGTTCACGAGTCCAGTTGTATAACTGTCTTCTTAAAGTTATTACGACCCTCACCGTATGTGCAAGTCGTTAGTCTCCCAGGATAAAACGAGAAGACGACGGTGTTGTACGAATAGCGCCTTCGGCTAACTAGAACGGAGTAAGAAACTATCACCGGAACAGAGATTTGCACCACAAAACTTTGGCTGAATCTCAGTTCAGGTTTAATATTTTAATCTAAAACAGTTTGCACCCCAAAGTTTAGAAACGCCGTCAATAAGCATCCCTTTGACGTTTCTGACGTTAAGTCAGACGTTAACGTTATTGTCAGAGGGGTATTTATGTTAATGTATATTTTCAAAAAATTATGCAAACGTAAATTAAAGTCTACATCCCATATTTTATCTTGAATCTCATTTTAGGTCTATAACTTTAAACTATAACAGTTTGCATCCCACAATTATTTTAAACAAAAAAATAAATTTATCTAAAATAATTCAATTTTCTTTTTCCAAATTTATATAATTTAAAATGAAATATAATAAGTCGAAGTATAATATTCTCTCTATCCCACCCAATTCTTTACATTGGAATATGAAGGCTCGACACGCATTTTAAAACTCTTATGAAATATAGTTGCCTCATTTTTTTTAAAATCTTTTCTTCCAAATAAAAAATTAATGTTAAATTTTTTATACAAAAAAGAAAATTTTAAAAATCAGTTATGGTTCTATAATTTGTAGTAGCCTCAATTATGAGACGTATGGAGTATTAAATTAAGAAAAAATAGTAAATAATTATTAGCTAAATAAAATAAGCGTAACGAGAATAATTAAAGATAGTCTGATCCTAATACTTGAAAATTAATTTAAACGGACAAGATTATATAATATTATATGACATCTACTTATACAGTACCTAAAATATATACTTAAATTCATAAATAACTTATGCTTTTATAATTTGTAAATTTTATAAATAAAGTAATATCGTATTATAAAATTCTTAATCATCTTTCTCTCTATTTTTTTTTTCTGATTTCAGTTATATTATAATTGTGAAAACAACACTGAATTAATTATTATTTTATGAGTTTCGTGTAAGTCATAAAATTTTATAAATTGACTTTTAGAACTTAATATACAACAAAATATAGTAAAGATTGCGCCTTAAAAAATTATATAAACTAGACCAAATTAACTAGTGGTCCAGTTTTAAAATCCTAACGTGTACATAAATAATAATATAACTCGATTTATTTTTTTATATTTTGAAATTACCATTATTTTTTGATAACTGAATTACAAAACTCTAGGATGCAAAGTAAGATTTGAGGAAAATTCGAGGATGCAAACTGAAATATAAAAATATTACCAAAAATGCCCTTTTGACAATTAACGTTAACGTCTAACTTAACAGCAAAACTACCAAAGGGATGCAAAAAGTCACCGTTTTTTAAGTTTAGGATGCAAACTGTTAAGGTTAAAAGTAATAGTACCAAAGTGAGATTCAGCCAAAGTTTTGGGATGTAAAGTGCTAATTAGTCATTCGTAAATTTTATAAATAAAGTAATATCGTATTATAAAATTCTTAATCATCTTTCTCTCTATTTTCTTTCTGATTTCAGTTATATTATAATTGTGAAAACAACACTGAATTAATTATTATTTTATGAGTTTTGTGTAAGTCATAAAATTTTATAAATTGACTTTTAGACCTTAATATACAACAAATATAATAAAGATTCCGCCTTAAACAATTATATAAACTAGACCAAATTAACTAATGGTACGGTTTTAAAATTCTAATGTGAACATAAAAAATAATATAACTCGATTTATGTTTTGATAATTTGAAATTACCATTATTTTTTGATAACTGAATTACAAAACTCTAGGATGCAAAGTAAGATTTGAGGAAAATTCTAGGATGCAAACTGAAATATAAAAATATTACCAAAAATACCCTTATGACAATTAACGTTAGCACAGATGTGTAATTCTTGCAAAACAACTTGAAAACCATAAAAACTTCCAACATTATGTGGAGTGCTTGTTAAACAACTAGGGTAAGTTTGTACTAGAATTTACCATAGGCAAGCAGGTCTTTGTTATCCAGAAAATTTTTCATGTCTTGCTCTTCCAAACTAACTATAGCCTTGATACCATCCCCACTTGAAGTATCCATCAGAATAATGCAATCAGCCAGCAGCGTGTCCACAATTGTGGCTTTAACAGGCCTTCCCCATCCAAAATCCATTTCATACAATGGCAAATTACAGATGCTGCTGATGGCAAATATGCGTCGACTTCTTCTGAACTCAGTTGCTATTGCTGTATTTTCATCCACATTTTTGTTTTCTCTAAGTTGCTTCCTCCCATTTCTTATTCGCTCCACCAATAAATTTAACTCTGTCTCACTCTCCGTGCTTGTTGGAATGTTGTTATAATCAATAAAATTTCCAACTCTTGTCTGTGGCAGTGGTGGATCGATCATAGGCCGTATGTTTACCATTTGGCACAAAAAAGACTTAGCGTACTCTCCAGAATTTGATGTAGCTGCTGCAGATACCAGACACCTGTAAATGAGTGCAGTCACGAGCTCATTTCTTGTGTAATCTGGTTCTTTTAGACCCTGCAGTTTGTCTTTGATTTCAACGCTTGCCTTCAGTTTCGCTATGTTGCAGTTTTGAAACACGATCTCCTTGGTGATCCAATACTTTTCAGGATCTGGATAATCAAACGTGATATTATGATTGTCAATTGACCGGGGTTGCAGCTCATGCACAATATGAGGACGAAGATGTAATATTTTCTGGTGTTCACCAGAGTGACGTGACAAACCTGCCCAGTAGGAAATGAATGAGAAAAAAGTGATAGCATCGCCAATACAGTGTGAAAGGCTCACAGCAATGGCTATTCCTCCGCAAGTGAAATGGTTCAGTTGAACAAGCACTAAACTAGATTGCTCTTCGGCATTTAATTTATCCCATATTGCTTTAGGTGGAAAGAGATGGCCTAGACCTTCTTCGTGTTCCTTGGCAGGAGCTCTTTCCAGAACATGGGATAACTTGCAATCTATGTGTGCCTCAACAAATTGAGCACCTTCGTCGTTACAGTCAACATAAGATCCACAAGACCTTAGCCTTCCAGCACAAGGGTAGTATTTGGACAGCATCTCGGACAGAGAGTTCTTCAGAAGATTCGCAATTGTTGATTTCTGATCGGAAGAGCTAGTGATGTTGGCGAAGAAAAATATTGCTGGAATATAACTATTAGGCATCATTCGATCGTGTAAAGAAAGATTGTACTGTTTTAAGTTTCCTGGAGTTGGAGAAGATGGTTTGATGATGCTGGTTTCTGATCTTGAGATGACATGCAGCTGCCTTCTAAATAGTATCAGTCCCCTCATCATTTTTGTTGCAAATGCTAACTTAGAACTTGATCATTTCTGATCTTAATTACGCTTGTTTAAATTAACACGCTTGTATGCTGAAATCTTAGTCAACTCATTTAAGTAGTATCGGCATGTGCACTACTTAATTTTAATTTTTAAAATATTATTTCTATGAGAAGGTAGCATATATTTTATTTCTAGAGATGGGATTTTTTTTTAAGAAAATCAAAGACTTTTTTGTAAATTTTAAGGGAAATATTAACAGTCTCCTCTTGAAATTGATTTTTATGAATAATATCATCCAACATTTTTACTTTTAAATGATACTATTAATTGTATATATAGCATCGTTCATGTAATCACTCTCTCAAGCAAATGTTAATGGACAACATTCTATAATTGAGTTTTTTTTATTGAGAGAATTGCATTTTGCACCCTTATATTTGGCCAAAAATCAATTTTATATCTTTATTTCATAAATTGCAGTTTGCATCCCCTACTTTAAAATCCGCTTCAAGTTGCACCCTTTTTGCCAAATTTTATCAATTTTTTTGCCCAAATTATTGTCTTCAACAACATATATAATCTATTATTCAAGAAAAAAGATGAGATATATTGTCGGAGACAGCAATTTGGGCTAAAAAAATTAGGCAAAAAGATGCTTGTTGAAGCGGATTTCAAAATAGAGGGATGCAAACTGCAATTTATGAAAATAGGTATACAAAATTGATTTTTGACCAAATATAAGGGGTGCAAAATGCAATTCTCTCTTTTTAATTTGATACCACCAGTATCATTTCCTTTTATTAAAATTATATAATTTTTCATAATTTTCGCATCTTTCCAATATATTTGCCCAACTAATTAGTTAATCCTCCCACTATTAGTACAACATATAAGAGTTTAAAGTCATCAATTAGTTTGCGGTCCAATTTTCTAATCATAATATACTCTAATTACCCAATTCAATTCACTTACTTGAAAAAATGATTATTCTTGTTTAGAATTTATGTAAAATAAATAGTAAATATTATTAGTATTTGGAATTTTATACCAAGAATCGATAATTTTCCAATTTTTAAATACAAACCTAATATTTGGTACAAGTACATGTTATAGAGTTGACAACACTCAGATTTTCCTTGGAGGCTGTTTGGGTGACCCTTTAAAGTTATTTTTAAATTTAAATTGAAAAATATTTATTCATATAATGTCAAAAATGCTTTAAAGTTATTTTTAAATTTGAATTGGAAAATATTTATTCTTATAATATCAAAAAATAATTTAAATTTAAATACAGATTAAAGTCGGACCTTAATAAGAAGTACAGTAAACAATTATACACTAATAAAGATAAAAAGTTATAGGGGGAAAGGTCCGTCCATGGCCATAATTGTTCCCCGCCACATCCATAGGAGGTTATTCTATAAAGGTTGGACTAGATATTAAGGAAAAGGTTGTAATGGGCATATTCATAATGGATTTTATTAGATTTTTATGGATTTTAACAATCCTTTGGTATTTTATTTGGCATTAATAATATATAAGAATTAAGTTTCGTATATGCGAAGAAAATACGTAGGAAATGTATTTTCGGAGATTTCATTCTTTCGCTCCTTGACTTTACCATAAATGTTGTGAGAAAGATTGTATATATTTACAATGAAATAACGCGTAATCTCTTTTAAATATTTAATGATGTTATATAAATTTATTGGATAATATTTTTGAAAAGATGTAATTTTGATACTTATTAATATATTTATGTTTTGCATATTTTTCCAATATTCCATAAAGAAAAAATGGTAAGGGTCAATACATGTAACCATATTCGCGGTTAAACTACACAATCAAGCCCGTCAAATGAGATTTCTTGAATACGTGTATTTCTTACAAATTAAGATTATCTTATGAAATTGAACAGATTTGAATAGAGCTGCAAACGAATAAAGACGAACGAGCCGAGTTTTTTCTGAATCGAGTCAAACTATTTTTTTTTAAAATGAGCCGAGTCGAGCCAAAGTTAATAAACGAAGGGAAAATCATTCAAGATCGGTACGTTAATAAACGAGCCATACCCGAGCCGGACATGAGTTTGCACTCGAACAATCAAGCTGATCTAAACTCAAGTCGAGAACGAACTAAGTCGAGTTGTCCACAATAGTTCGAATATATTTCTTACTCGACCAACAAGAAAGTATAATTTATAATTTTATGAGTTACATCAAAATCAAATACCGGTCTTTATCTTGTAATGATATATACCCACATTCTACACTTTTTTCCTTAATCTATATAATATTTTTTTTCAAATAAAAAACAAATCCAATTTCATCAACAATTATTTAGACATTTATAATTTTAGAAATCGTACATTATTTTTTAAATTATCGTTGTTGGAATTTTAATATGTTTTGAGGTTTTACTTAAAGCTGGTTTTTGTAAACTACAAGTTATTTAATGTTGTTTAAGAAAATGTGAAGAACTGGAGACATATATATCATGATAACAATGTTTGATAGATTCATTATGAAAAACCAATTGTTTAATTTAGAAAAATAAACAAAATTCATAAAATGACTAAACTGTTAATAAATGACGAAAAAAATATACTAAAAAAGATGTTTAAGTGATTAATAATAATTTATTATTTATAATATATGTGAATTTTATCCGAGCTAAATCCAGTAAGCAGAGTTCGAGCCGAGTCTGGGCTAAACAAGTCGAATTCGACCCGAATAGACAAAACGCTCCGCTTGGCTCATTTACTCATTCCAGCTCCTTTTCTTGTTCAAGATCGGCTCATTTAAGAAAAACGAACCGAACCGAGTTCACTTAAAAGAGACGATTCTGAGTGTTGTACACGAACAACTCTGTTCATTTGCAACCCTAGATTTCAGATACAATATCATAAAACCCTGTTGTAGCAAGTGGTAGAATGTTCCATGAGCTCAGTAGAGTTGTAGCTGAATTTAGAAAGAACATATCTGCTACTTATAGCAAAAAAAACAATTCTGTTAGAACTAGTATATGTTCTTTTTAAATTCCGGTACAACTCTACTGCGCTCATAGAAGGTTCCACCACTTGCATCAATCACGATAATATAAAATTTTGGTAGAACACTTATTTCTGTAATTGTCCTTTTATTTGTAGGAGGCTTCTTCTGTAATACCATCCACGTATCTGAATGGCCCTTCTTTCGGTCAACATAATAGAACTTCTTAAACCAAATAAGCATTAAATTGCATCAAACTTCTTGAAAGAACGGTACTATGAAAGAACCAAATGTTGTCTTATTCTATTTAATGGAGAAGACAATATTTCTTGATTCCCGACTACCAAGACATAAAGACCAAGTCTTTCTATGAAATACTAACACATATTGCGTTGTTCTTCATTTTAGATAAAAGTAAAAAATGGGATCGTTCTTTGATCATCTATATTACTAGTATGACTTAAACAAAAACAGTACATGAACCTCATATATATTTGGTTCTTCTGGATATCTTTTGTTGTTCGAGACCCACCCATAACAAATATGATAACACAAGTTATTAATGTAATTTTTCTATATTAGGGATAACATATCATCATTATATCGTAATTAAAAATTAGAATATAAAGAGTCTGTAAGAACAATAATAAGATGTGGTTTTGTTTACGAACAATGAAATAGAACATTCAACGACAGTGACATACACAAAATGATCAAACGAGGGGGACCAAAAATAAAAATGATCAATATAAATTTTAGCAAAGAATAATTAACAACATGGAAACAATAATTCCACGACTGTATGTTTTGAAACAAAGTTGTCAATTTAACACTTAAAACACTTACAACAAAACTGCATACATATATGCGCAATAAAGATATAAGGGAAGGCGTCCGTCCATGGCCATAGTCGGTGTCCGCCACATCACAAGGTTATTCTGTGAAGGCTGGACCAGATATATAGGAAAAAGTTGTAATGAGCATATTCATAATGGATTTTATTAGATTTTTATGGATTTTAACTATCCTTTGGTATTTTATTTGGAATTAATATATAAAAATCCAGCTTCCTTTATAAAAAGAAAATGTATCTTTGGAGATTTCATTCTTTCGCTCTTTACCTTGACTTTACCTTAAATGTCGTGAGAATGACTGTATATATTTACGATGAAATAACGCATAATCGCTTTTATATATAATGATGTGATATAAATCTATTGAATAATTATCTTGGAAAGATGTAATTTCGATATTTGTTACACTACACCAAAAATAGCCTTCTGTAACATAAAAAAGTGACGATAGGCCCTTAAAATGTTACCTTAGGCCAAAAACAACCTAAGGTAACATAAAATTTATGTTAGTTTTTTTGCTAATACCTTGGGCTACCTAAGCTAACATATAATCCCTCTACTGTAACATGGTAACTTAAAATATATGTTACTTTAGATTTGCACAACGTTTTTAAAAACGTGGGCCCTACACTGTGGTGACGTGGCATGTTGATGTGGCATTGGGGCCCAAAGTGGTGACGTGGCATGTGGGTCCCACTACAGTGACGTAGCATGGTGACATGGCATTTGTGGGGTCCACAGTAGTGACGTGGCTTGCAGCCTTCATACTGACGTGGCATGTGGATCCCACTTTTTGCTTGTATCAGTTATGTACCTAGGGTAACACTTTTGGTAGCTATTGTAACATATATACCTTGGCTATTGAAACATTTTAACAAGCTATTATAACACTTTAATAAGCTACTGTAACATTTTACATGAAACAAAATGAAAAACTACTATTCAAAAGTATAACATTTCATTACAATAAGTGGATATAGTTCGAAATAATCCAAACATATACGCTAAATAACATAAGGATCCAAACATAAGGATTCATTCTAAGTATCAGGTACTCTAGGAAAACACCAGTGACTGCAATCTTGTGAATGCACTGCAACAATTTGCTCCTCTTGAGTCTTGTACTCCATTTCACTCATGAAATTCAAAATCCTGGTACAATATTAACAAAGTCAAAGTGTTAATGTAGAAACAATAAGCAAAGTGGAAATACAAATGCCATATGATAAATATAGTAATTCATGGTTCAACTTCCTAACAGAGATAGACAAAAAACAAAGTTCAAGTACTAAAATCCACAAATTGGCAAAAAATCTGAATATATACCAATATATATATACATATATATATATATAGGCTCATGATCAAATAAAAACCAACCTTAAAATAAAAACTAGAAACCTCCTATTTTACACTACCTACCCCACCCATTTATACATCTGCCCACTAATTATGCTTCACCCGACCCCCTGTACCCGATCTTTCCCCAATCTCAACTCCTCTACATGTTTAAAATTTTTATATTTCATTAAGATATTTTATCTCCCTTGAGTAATGTTCAAACCATACCCACAAACAATCACTTAATCTACTTTTCACCTATCTTCTTCTCCAACCTCCTCACCGCCAAAATAGATACATATATACATACAACATTCATATATTTACATAAAATTACCGCCTACGAGTAGTATATTCAGTGAATTACACTATTCTATTATAGATCCTGATGAGTTTAAAAGATTAAGATATACATCACCCCTATGAGCAGTAAATTAAAAGAATCGTGTCACCTTACTTTGATGTAAGTTAGTGATTATAATAACGGAATTGGTGATTTTCGTTACATAAAATAGTGATTTCTGCAATAGTTATAATGGTTGGCGCATGAAGAACATAGCTCAATAATATATTGACAAGATATTGGGTGGTGATCGAAGATGGTTGTACTGGTGAGCTGTGAGATGTTTGGTAGTACAATGGTGTTGGTGGTCATCGAATTTAGATCAGAAGCGTGGGTGGCGGATATACGATAATATATGATGTTCTAAATTTTGATTAAAAGTAGTGATCTAGAGATCGTGAGATAAGGATTAAAAAGAAATGAGAATACGACGATAATTTGGTTGAGAACCGGTAAAAATTTTCACAAAGACATAATAGTTTAGTTTAAATACACCGATGTGGGTGAAGAAGAAGGTAATAGATAAAGCAGTGCTTGTTTTATATTGGGCCAAAAATTGGGCCTATCTTTTAACCGGTCAGATGTAACTAGGTTTCTAATTTTTATTTTAAGGGTGTTTCTATTTGAACAACCCCCCTATATATATCAATTTAGAAAAAAAATCACTAAGAAAATAAATCCTTCCCTACATTTTGAAATTTAACTAAAGTTAGTTTTTAGTCGCAAGTTCTTATTTAAACAAACGAACCAATTAAGCACAATAGATTTTTTAAGTGAGCCTGCCACACAGACCCCGTGTCACTAGCAAAGAGATAAGAGGGACATACTTGGTACAAAAAGAAAGAACTGGAAGAACACAAACTATATAATTTTTGGGATGATTTAAACAATGTTACTCCATATGGTTGTAAACTCATAACTATCTAGTTGACACTGTTAGTGTTTGTGCCCTAGAGACAACACTATTATGTTTATATTATGAAACATATGGATTGTTAATTATGATTTTTTGGATTATTCTTTAGTAATTTATTGTATCTTTATTTTCTGTGATAAAATGTTAGATTAATAAATATCCTTGGAATATAATATGTAAATCTATATCTCTAAGTACGTGACTTAGAAATGAGATTATGAGAATAGTATTATTATTCCTAAAGATCCCTAGTCAAGTATTATCGTTAAAGGACGATAATAAATATGTTAAGATTAGTGTGTTTGTTGACTGATGATCACATCTCATTGATCATAGGTATGGTGATACTAAAATTAAAACACAGGCACATGTATTAAATACATGGTGCTGGATTGACCCGTTGTGAGATACTACATGTTTAATGCGTCATGAGTTAATCTCACAGTGATAATGATGTATTGGTCCTTAGACCTGAAATCATTATATTTCTATATGAGAATTAATATACTTTGATACTATTGAAAGTTATCCTTGACCGGGTAATCATAAAGTAGTCATTGGGTATATTATGCATCGTATGAGAAATATGAATGATCGAGATGGGATTTAGCCCTCCTTTATTAAAGGAGTAATATTATTGGCATCTTGATTGAGTAAGACTATAATATGCATGGTCGTGCTCAAATAGTGATTTATTTAATAGTTTACTCATTGATCAAGGAAATAAGGATTAAACGCTTGCAGAGGATGACACAATGCATGCCTCGAGTTTGATCTATAATATAAGGCTAAAGGGATTATATTATATTGTATGTTATTCACGAAAGATTTAATTGAATCACCAATTATTATTATTACTTGGGAGCAATGATGTATTACTAGATGCCAATTATTGGAAAATAAAATTATTGCCAACGTAATAATAACCTAAAGGGTCAAACACAAAGAATGTTTAAACGGAGTATTATTTAAATATGTTATTATTATTAGTTCGAATTTAATTATTAAATTAATTAAATGAGACTTGATTAATTGTATATATATTTGAATTTGAATTTAATAATAAAATAAACCCAAAATCGGAATGGGTCTTTTAGAAGCCCATTAGGTTTAGGGTTAGGCCTTAATCCTTTCTCTCCCCTATATATGCATTATGATGTATATTTTAGGGTTTGAGGTTGAATCACGTTTTTGGAAAAACCCCTAGCAACTTTACATCCTAGAGAGGCTAGAGAGAGAGAGAGAGAGAGGAAAATGCAATCAAATCGGCTAGTACCGGCTCCGGTGATCGTTGGACGATCGGACGTTCGTGTGGATACCTTTGGAGAGCAGATCTTCGCAAGGAGGGCTGCTGTGGTTCATCAAGATCAGAACGTTTATCATATTCAGAAGGAAAGCTTTATTAAGGTACATGATCCTATTCTCCATAATCATTTGTTAATTATACATAGATCCCGAGGTAGGGATTCAAAATTTTTGATTTTTTATGCATCTATATGCTCGAATCCCTAACAATGGTATCAGAGCTATGTGTATAATGGGATGATTTGGTTACGTGTTTGACAGTTTTTAAAGCATGAATCAGATTTTCCATGTATGTATGTGATACGGTTTATGCGTGAGATTTTATATGCATGCTGTTATGTTGATTTATGATCGAACTGTTGAATAGAGCTTTTTGGATATTCATGTAATGTATATGTTTATGATGATACTAGCACATTATATTATGCCATGACTGATTAGTATGTGACTTGTATGTTATGCATGATATCTGGTTTACGATAGTGATCTAAACTGTTGGACATATGGTGTATTGACATGATATGTTCTACGGGGAATGATTAGTGTGTATAGGATACATAATTCTGTAACTGGATATTATGCAGTAGGGGAGAGACTGGTTCAGATATGATCTGTAGCTCTGAAATTGAGATTTCTGTACTAGACTGGTCTTCCGTTGATGCAAAGAACTGATTATCTGTTGATGGATTTATTAGTTGATAGATTTATCCGTTGATGGATTTATCCGTTAATAGACTTATACGTTGATGGATTTATCCGTTGATGCAATTATCCGTTGATGGATTTGTGCATTATCCGTTGAAACTGCATATGATGCAATAGTGGCAGAGGGTGGTTAAGATATGATCTTTAGTTCTGAAATTAAGATTTCTGTACTAGACTAGTCTTCCGAAATTAAAAATTTCTCTTTCGACCCCAGCCGGGGTCTGCCGCCCCCAGACTCCGCCCGGGGGCTGCCGTCCCCAAAACCCCTCCCGGGGGCTGGTGCCCTGGAACCCCCGCTATATTTTGTTTTTTTCAAGTTCTTTATTTGTTTACTTGAGCATGGTGCTGGTTATGGCCTTAAGACCTTTAGATTAAATTTATGATTTTTGGTTTTATAAATACGACTTGCATGTCGTTTTCATTATTCTTGTAATCATTTAACCTCGAATGTAACTCAAGTTTTCTTATGTAAGTACATTGGTGTATGTTGTTTATTGTAATGTACTTCAAGAATGTATGATCCAAGAGGAGAAGAAACTATCAAGACAAGAAGAATGAAGACTTGTAATTGTAATTGTATTTATATTATTTACCGTAGATTGACCTTAATCCTTTCATTAGCTTGAAAGGATCACATAAGATAAATGCCATAACCAACCACATTTACATACCGTACTTTACATATTGATGTATGAATGTATGTATAGAATAGTTGATGATGCATGTTTTAATTAGATTAATCATACATGAATGTATATATTAGATACGTCACCCATGCCATGCCTGCTAAACAAGATAAAATCTTTAACGACTCAAGATTTTAAAATTTACAAATGATTATGAGATTCTCGTGTTTATGAAACACGGAATGAAATGAATCTTCTTTATTTCCGACATGGGGCGATTTTGTCAGCAGCGGGTTCATTGAACTTGTAAGGCTGTGGGTTTTAAGAGAGACCAGTGTGACTCCTCCACTACCTGGAAATTAAACCATTGGTGAATGTTGATTTGAAGTATTTTATTCAAGGAAAAATTGGGAATCTCTTTATGATGGGATCATGATCGTTATAATACTAATAAAACCCAAATATTTATATTAAGTTGTTTAGATGCCTTCCAATATGTCCAACGCGTTAACCCCTAGATCGATAAGGAGTGCTTTCGCCAGAGCGAAGAACTCCCATCTATCGTGGGACAACATGTTGAAGTATATGATACTTTTTAGACCTTTGGGTTTGACTTAACTATGTTACAACAATAGGATTGTGAACTTAGAGGCATAGAGTTTAGTGAGATTTATTGGATAAATATGAATAAATGTTGTTACACTAAACTATCAAAGAGTTATATAATTGATATAATTGACAAATGTTGTATACCTTATTGAATCATGTTTTAGGAGTAAAGCCAAAGCTGAACTAAAACGTTGTGAAATTTGGATCTTGGCTCACTAGAAAGTATATAGAAGATATTCTTTCCGAATTAATAGTTAGGGATATTAATTTGATAAAAATAGTGGGAGAAATATATTTTGAATATATATAAATAATCACTTGAACATAATTTAATAATCATCTATAGACTAATTTACCTTATGCACTTAAACATGGTAAATATAAAATTGTAAACAATTAAAACAACTTCTATGTGCGATAAGTCCTTGAGAAGGACTAGCTAACAGGAACAAACTTTCTTGACTGACAGAGGAACTTGAGGATTGTCCTCAAACAAGAGCGCAAGATCTATGTAATTGATATCCCTCGCCCTGCACCTCTCCCTGAAGGAGCCGTGCTCAACATAATGTTTATCAGAAATATATCGATGATGTCACAGATGTTCAATGTCTCATGTTAGCGACCATGAGTGCTGAACTTCAGAAACACCATGAGAATATGGATTCTTGTGATATGATTGAGCACCTTAAACGTATGTATGAAGGACAGGCTCGTCAGGAGAGGTTTGATACTTTCAAATCGTTGCATGTATGTAAGCAGGGAAAACGTGACCCGGTTGGACCGCATGTTCTAAGAATGATAGGGTATATGGAGTACCTTGCCAAGTTGGGTGCCCCAATTGCTATGGAGCACCAGATTGATCTTATTTTGCAATCTTTAAACATCAGCTATTCTCAATTTATGATGAATTACAATATGAATGAGATAGATAAGAACCCCACCGAATTGTTGGCTATGTTGAAAACTGCTGAGACCAACGTTCAAAAGGCATCCCCCGCTCCCATATTGATGGTGAATAAGGGGAAGGCTAAAGGAAATGATAAATGGAAATGCAAGAGGAAGATGGGATCTGAATCTAATGCCAATCCGAAACCTGTTCCGACCAAGGATTTGAAGCCTAAAGATGGTGTTCCAAAGGTTGGTGATTGTCACTATTGCAATAAACCAGGTCATTGGAAGAGGAACTGACATGCTTATTTGGAGGATCTGAAGAAGAAGAAGGTTGCTATTGCTGCTTCTGATTCAGGTATTTATATTATAGAAGTCAACTTGTCTATTTCTACATCTTGGGTATTAGATACTGGATGTGGTTCTCACATTTGTATAAATATGCAGGAACTGCAGGGAAGTAGGAAATTGATGAAGGGAGAAGTCGACCTACGAGCTGGAAATGGAGCAAAGGTTGCTGCTTTAGCTGTAGGGACTTATTGTTTATCGTTGCCCACTGGGCTTGTTTTAGAACTAGATAACTGTTTTTACGTGCCTGCGATTTGCAGAAATATTATTTCGGTTTCTTGTTTGGAAAAGAAAGGTTTCTTGTTTGGATAAGAAATCCAGCATTAATTGCACAGTCTCCAATCTTGTCACTAGGGAAAAAATTTCAGCAAAATCAATTCCATGTTCTTGAACATACCCTTTTGCAACAAGTCTCGCCTTGTACTTAACAATGTTTCCTTCGGCAGCCTTCTTTAATTTGTAGATCCACTTCAGACCTATCGCTTTCTTTCCAGGAGGCAGTTCAGTCATTTTTCAGGTGGTGTTTATTTCAATCGACTGTATTTCCTTCTCCATAGCTATTTTCCAATTTCGATCCTTTACAGCATGTGAGTAATTCATTGGCTCCTCAATGCCCATAAGATACAATTCCTCATCTAATTATACCTCTTCAATTTTATTGTATATATCATCCAATATCTTGATTCTCCTTGGTTCAGTACTGTTATCATAGTCATCTATATTTAGATTTCTAATATGTGACCGTGAACTTTGAGTTGGTGTCTACAACGAAGAAGAGTTGCCAACCTCTCTTCGCGTAGACGAGGAGTAACCACCATGTTGAGAACTATTGTCACTTTGATTTGAGCTATTGTTGATACTTCGAGAAGTACTTGTGTTACTTCGAGGAGTACTGATATCACTTGGGGTGTCTTCACCACCTCCCGTTTGATACTCTCTTTCACCATTATCTAAACCCTCTTCCATGTTCATGCCTTCTACTGTAAACATATCATTCTATTTTTCATTTTCACTTAGATCCCAGGGCCATGACTCATTTTCTTCAAAGGTGACATCGCTACTAACATGTATTCTATTGGTGAGTGGATCATACAGTCTGTAGGATTTAGTTCCAGGATCTTTTCCCAAGTTTACCACCTGCTTGCTACGATCGTCCAACTTTTGTGTGTGTTGGTTGGGAATTTTAATGTGCCCGATACAGCCAAAAACTTTGACGTGCCCTATGTGTGGTTTCTTTCCGTTCCAAGCTTCACAGGGAGTCATTTTTGTAAGTACCCGAGTTGGTAAATGATTAAGTAGATAAACTGAATGTCTCACAGCTTCTACCCACATGATTGAGGGTAACTTGGTTTCTTTCAAGCAAAACCTGGCCATTTCTACCACTGTGCGATTTCGACGTTCCACTACACCGTTTTGCTGTGGATTATATGGTGTTGTATAATGCCTTTCTATTCCATTTTCCTTGCAGTATCTCTCGAAATCATTTGACACAAATTCTCCTCCTCTGTCAGTTCTGAAAGTCCTTACTTTTCTTTCAGGTACCCTCTCAACCAAAAAGCAGAATTCTTTAAAAGCATCCAAAACATCATTATTTGCCTTCAAGAAGTAAACCCACATATATCTACTAAAATCGTCCACAAGTAAAAGAAAGTACCTCTTTCCTGAGGCTGTTTCTGGTAGGATTGGGCCACAAATATCTCCATGTATCAACTCTAAAGCTTTGGTTGCACTGTAATTTGACTTTGCCGGGAACTATTTTCTTGTTTGCTTAGACATAAGGCAACCTCTGCACACCTCCTTTGTCATTTCAATTCTTGGTATCCCATTTACCATTTTGTCTTTACACATAAGAGACAGAGGGTGATAATTTACATGACCCAAACGTTTGTGCCACAATCTTGACATCTCATCTTGTTTAGACAACATGCACATTTTTTTGCAGAGTTAATCACAATCTTATAAAGTCTATTGGGAGATCGTTTTACCTTCATGAGAAGCCTGTCTTCAACATCATAAACCCACACTAGCTCTCCCTTTATTGCAATTCTGTTTCCTTGCTCAGCCAATTGTCCCAAACTGATGATGTTATTCCTAAGAGTTGGAATATATTACACACCTTTTAGAGCACGTGTTTATCCATTTTTGTATTCGAATGCTACAGTCCCCTGTCCTTCAATTCGAACTGTAGATCCATCTCCAAAACTCACCGAGCCACGTACTTGGTTCATCCAGTTCCATGAATTTTGACTTGAAACCAGTCATATGACTACTGGCTCCATTGTCCAAGTACCATACGTTGGACTCATTCTGAACCTTTGAGAATTTTGATGGAGTAATTCGTTTCTCATTTAGATGTGTGCGCTCTTTGTTATCATCATCTTCACATTTTGCAAGTAGTAGAGCTGGCTCATTATCCTCGAGTCTTGCCATGTTCATTTCTTCTTTCACTTCTTTGTTTCGTCTTGGTCTTTTACATTCTGCAACAAAGTGTCCAAATGCTGAAATTGTAACATCTCAGATTACTCTTATCTCGCCCTCCTCGAGGTCTAGTGTTTGGAAAAGACCCTACAGAATTTCTTCTGCTTGATCGCTTTTGCCATTCTTCACGAGTTAGTAGTAGCTTACTGTCAATTGCTTCACGTTTCTGCCATTCCTCTTCTATTAACATCAATTGTCCATCATTTAATTCACTCTTATTACTTCTACCTAGTCTTTCTTCGTGGATCTTCAACGAGCTCACTATCTCTTCTAATGTTATCTTTTCCAAGTCACCAAATTGTTCCAATGTCGAAACAATTTGTAGAAACCTGGTCGGTACTGCACGAAGCATTTTCTTGTCCATATAAGACTCTGTTATAGGTTCACCTAATGCTCGTATGTTTATCACAAGTCCGTTTAACTTTAAATAAAATTCATCTATTTGTTCATTGTCTTTCATCACCAGGGATTCGAACTCAGTTCTCAGTGTCTGAACCTTTGCTTTCTTAGCACGATCTGCGCCTTGGCACATCGTCTTCAGGGCTGTCCATGCTTCCTTGGTAGTCCCTTTCTCTGCGATCGAGAGAATCATCTCCTCAGGTAGACCTTGGTACAACATAGCCAAAGCTATCTTGTCCACCTTATCATCAACAACCGTCTTCGGATCTATCTGTTCCACAACTATCCAAACTCCTTGTGCCTGTAGATACACCTTCATCTTCAAGGCCCAAGTGGTGTAGTTGCCCTTGGTTAACATGTGATAGCTTAAGCCTATTGATCCACCTCCTTTGATCTTGTTGATGTCCATTGCAACGCTTCTCGCCGTTCACAGAATGTTTCCCAAGCTTGCTTCTCGCCGTTCACAAAATGTTTCCCAAGCTCTGATACCAAAATGTTGTTAATACATATATCAACTATATGGTTTGTAGGAGAGAAACAATATAACTATGATTTGAAAGCGTTAATATTTTATTTAATGAAAACAAGAGATATAAAAAACCCTACAACTGTAATGCTAAAAATCAGGGTTTTTTACATATCTGCTATCCTTACAAAAACTCAAAGTCAAAACAATCTCAATATGTTTCTATAATCAAGCTATCCCAACTATTACTATAACAGACATAAAAGAGATAACTTCTACATTATTCAAAACATAAATAAAGCCCAGCAGAAATCAAAGCCAACTCAAGATTAACCCAACAAAAACATTAACGTATTACAAAAGGTAATATCAATAACCCCATGTAATATCATCCCTCAAAATGTTTGTCAATTGCCATGGCTTTTAGACCATTTGCAGAAGTGAGTGAACATCAATGCCAATACTCCAGACTTGACAGTAGTCGATGATGGAATTCCATATTTCCCCTTCCCAAACAATCCTTTTAAAAATACCCAATAACATAACACCGCCCATACAACACAAAGCAGCTCACCTATTCCGACTTCGCTGCTCTGGGGATTGGTCGCTAGCAAACGCGACATTCCAATCACGAGAGCTATCATGTTAACCAACAAAATAGTTGCACCCGGTAGAAAGATTAAGGACTCGCTAAAAGTGAATTTTCCAGGATCTTTCCTCTGTATATCTTCGTCGTCTGTAGGGGTTGCGTTCTTTGCTGCAACTTCAAATGCGCTTTGAGATAATCCTATGTGCTTTAGAAAAACAGTAAAGGTTGCAAACAGCCATGTCGACGTGCAAGTTATCCTCGCCATTCGTTGGTTTTTCCACCATGCACGAGTAGATAAACCAATTTTAAGGTACTCGGACAATGTGCATATATTAAATACCAAGAAAACCTGGATAGGAATGAGAATAGCCAGTTCAGATACCTGCGTGATCACATCACAAATTGATTAATTATTTTTCTGAGTTTTTTCACAGAAGCTACATGCATAATTGGAATAGAAGAACCGTTCTTGATGAATTAGAAACAGGTGTTGCCTGTGGTATAATTTTACCTTGGGCAAGAAGCGTGAGCCGGTGATAATACAATATGCAGGCAGAAGAGAGTAGACTAACTCAAAAATTGACCTCAAACTCCATGTCAGAAGCCACATGTAGACAAGGCATTGCCTGAATGAAAGGTTTCCGTTAATGGTATCTGAAATTGGGCTCATAGAACTGAGGAAAATTTCAAGTGGTCCAGCAGCCCATCTCTTCGATTGAATCATCGTGCCAGGTACCCTTGATGCAGGACATCTTAGGAAAGATGCTGGTTCGGTTGTACAATACATAGACTTCCATCCTTTTCTATGGATTCCAAGTCCGGTTAGAATATCCTCTGACTGAGAACCATATTTCCATCCAACCTGATTATTGGATAGAAAAACAGAAGGGTAGTACTTACAGTAAACGTCGAAAAGAAAATTAAAGCTATTCTTACATGTCACAGAATTTGTATGAATCGTCCTTAAATTTGATTTCTTTGTTTGATACTATCAAATGCAATGTTTCATGTATATGTAAGTCCTTAACAGAGTAGTGGTCATGGTAAAATCAAGATAGAATTTTCTGCGAAGAAAGCTAAAAGTACCTCTGTGCCCCAGCAGGTGCCACTTTCATAGTCACAACCTGCAACATCATGTGTAACTTTAATTATGCTCGGAAGTGGGCATTCAAAGGACATGGAGGCGGATATGGATGCTGATAAAATATGTGCAGCTGATTCCTTCAACAAACTTGATTGTCCAAACTTTCTTTCCAAGTCCAAATCACTTAGTTCCCCTTGAAAATGAAAAATGTATGAAAGAGCAAGGGCGCAAGACCATATAATGATATGATTTCAACAACTTAAACCTATTTCACCTACCAGTGGTAATTCTTTGATCTGGTGATGAATCGTAAATAACTTTTCTTCTAAACAAACAATTTGATCCAATGTACGGTGGTCCTTGAATTCCTGCTGTTCCATGCCCGAAAAACTACACATTTTATACATAACAATTTATACTCTGCCAACATATTTCCAAATTTATTGTAAAGACTATAAACAGAAAAACCTCGAAAACCAGATAGTGCTTACTTTGAAAATGACATCATATTGGTCTCTGAAAGGGTCATCTTTTATGCGGTCATGGAATCCTGGTGCGAATTGAACATATGCGCAGTCTCTTTCATTGTCAACTCCAAGAAACAAGCACATAGCATGGAGAATAACTTGTGGATTGTTCACGTACATATCACAGTCTACGTTCAGTATAAATGGTGCATTTGTCATCAATCCTGATACTCTTGTCTGTGCAGCAAGAAGGTGTGTTATGTCGAAATATACTATTGTAACAAATATTTTGATGTAGAATAACACAAAAATTTAGAGTAATATGTGTTAAAGAGTATATGATCCTGTTCGGGTCTTTCTCAACCACATTAAGGTTTTAGTCCGTCTTGTTACTTAACAATATGTGCAAGTTGAAGTTTTTAATATGTTCCCCTGAGTTTTCGTTTTTTGTGTACCAGAACATTTAGAGCGCCAGCTTTAAAATGATGTGGCTTGTTTGGATGCTTCTCTCTTGAGATGTACACCAGATTAGGGACACCTTCCGCCGTTATAATCTGCATAATGTTTTATATGTAAGAGTAACAAATTACGTTTGTTTTAGTCATATCGAATTGATATATAGGCAGTAATTACCTTTACTATGTCGCGATGATTGCTTTGGTCCATCTCCGGGAAGTCATTACAAGAAGCAAACGACTCATCTTCAATCCTCTGACGAAACATTTCATAAATATCCTACAAATAGTGCAGACAAATAATTCATATTCAGAGTATACACAATCAAACTGCACCTCTAGCACAATTCAGCTTCTGTTGTAATAGTGAGACTTAAAGGATAAGAGAATCATTTAGATGGCTAAAACTACTTCATATATGTTTGTGATATTACCTTGACCAATTTCCATTCGTACTGAAACACCAAGGACTCTTCATGAGATGGTATTGAGGTGGTAGCAAAATACCGAAAAGGAGCTCTAATCTTGATATCATATTTCTTACAAAAAGGAAGCCAAACCCTGGCAAATTTTGAAGTTTCCACAAGAGCATGATAAGTTAAAGGTGAGGCCCCATCGTCGGATAAATAGCATGCTAATTTCTCAACTGGATAATTGACTGCCAACAATGATAAAACAGTGTTCATAGTTATTATAGGTGGTTCGAGTTCAGCATCTGCAGTTGTTACAAAAATGTCCACCGCTGGTAGCTCGGTTTTCCTGCAGCCAATTACTAAAAAGCATTAAGAAAAAATGTAAACAATGAAGATTCAAAGTGGATAATAATATTGTACTGTACTATACTAACTGTTCTAAGAGCCGATCTGGATATTGCACGTATTTGATCGGATTCCATTTGATATTGAGAACGAGAATCCATACGAAAGTAAAGAAGGACTCGCAGAGCAAGGCCAGTAGCGCAGGAATTCCGTGTTGTTTAAGCGAGAAAAAGTGACAAGTGAGAAGCGAGAAAAGGAACAGGAGGAGCAGAAGCTCTAGTGCTAAAGATTTGTTGTTTCTAAGGCTTACTCTTTCATACAGAGGGCTCTGTTTTGCCATTGTTCAACTATTACTTTCAAGAAAATAAATTTGTTGAAATCCAGAGAATGAGTTTCTAGTTTGTAAGTCCTATCAAGATTTTATACCCTACAAGAAAACACGTTATAACCGACATCCTAAAACCTTAATTTCAAAAATGTGGCAGTATTCAAATAATTTTTTGAAGAGTTACTAAAATTTGAGGATATTTCAGCAAAGAAATGTTAAAGTACCCAAAACCGTTCCCCAATTATTAGTTTTCATTATTTTATTGGTTATATCATAGGAATTGTCATGATCCCCTCATGTATAAGTATTGGTTATATCATAGAAATTGTCATGAGCCCCTCGTGTATAAGTACGAGTACACAAATAAAAACACGCCTAGTGTCATTTCGGAAAGATTTTGGAATTATTTTCGGGGTATGTAGCATTACTCATTTCACAAAGAAATTGTGGATTATTGTAACATATATGTAATATATCTTTCTTTAAATGTTAAAGGAGGTGAATCGTAAAATCATGATTTTCTTTTTTTGTATCCGTCAGACTGTTATATGAAATTTTTTGACTTCTGTAGGATAACGAAAGAGATGAGATCCTCCAGTATATTGACATAATTATGACGTCAATATTTGGCTGGGATTTGGAACATACTAACCGTTGTCACATCAAAAAAATTACAGTGGTTTCTTTGTTGCCAAAGAGCAATTTTGAACTCTTTTGTTCTGTTACTGACCCAAGACCACATTGTATAACTATGGCATATTTAAATTTTCTCCGGTGTCATGTGGCTCGCCAAAGTTGTACTTTCTCCGTCCCATTGAATTTTTTATATTGGGGGGCAGAAAATCGACACACATTTTAAGACTTCCGTAAAACATGATTTTTTAAATAATTTTAAATATCTTTTTCTTTTAAATAAAAATATAATATTTAAACTTTAATACAGAAAAAGATAAATTTAAAAATAAATTATAGAACTATACATTATAGTAGCCTTAAAATGCGTGTCAAGCATGACGAAAAAGTACGTAAAGAATCCAGTGGAATGGAGGGAGTACTAACACGATAAAATAAATTAATCTATTTTCTACTTCTATCCGGAGTGTTTAAAAACACCCGATTATACCTCGCAAAATTGGTCCGGATCCGGAACAAAAATTCATGAAATCGATATCTGATTCGATATCAGAATTTTTAATGATTTAAAAATAAATTTGAACATTTCCAAAATTATCACAACCGAAAATTCAATCGAAAATGATCTGAATATTAGATCCGATAATAACTAATAACCAATAAAAATCAAATAATATATTATCCAATCCGATTTTGATCTGAAAAATGCGATCCGATATAAATCCGAATCAGAAAAATTGTAGAATTGAGTTAAGCTTAGTTACTACTCACTCTGTCCCGCTCATTTTTTTTACAGTTTTTTTTGGTACGTCTCTCTCATTTCTTTACGTTCAAAAAGTCTCATAAAATAGTAAATTGTTATAACATAAAAACTAAACACATTCACTTTTTTTTTCACTATACCCATTTTATACATTAAATACTTGATAGTGGTACTTAGTATGAAAATTTAGGATTGTTAACGAATAGAAATGTTCACGAACAAACTCGAGCCCGGCTCGTCTCGTTTATGTTCGCGAACAAGCTCGTGTTCGGCTTGTTAGTTAACGAGTTCGAACTCGAACTCAATTTTTGTTCGATAAGGAAGCACGGCTCATCTCAGTTCGTCAGAAAAAAATAAAGAATGACTATATTCGATTAAAACTAGTCTCGGCTCGGTTCATGAACAACCTTATGAAAAACTGCACAAGTGTCTTTCCTGTTTGGTTTTCTCGGGGTGTTTGAATTTTTTAGTAAGATATCGCAATGAAACAATAAAACTTACTGTATTTAGAACAATTGAAATAGTTAAATTTAGTATTGGCAAAATAATTCAAAAAAATACAAGAATTGAAAACCAAAATTTACCAGTAATTATTTACTTATTTCATACTAACTTACTTATAAGCATTTTTAAGTACATATATTCATTTATAATACACAAATATGACCTTATTATATCCTATATATAATTAGAGTAAGGAGGTTTTGATGGTACAGTTTAGTCATCATACGGTGGTATATAATTGGAGTAAGGAGGTTTTAATGGTACGGTCTAGTCGTCATAGGTGGGTTGCACGTGCTAAAATGTAGGTGTTTGTTTCAATTATTTTATTATACTAATATAATAGTAAGGGAATTTTGATAGTACGGTTTAGTCGCTAAGGGTGGGTTGCACGTGCTAAGTATAATATATTTATTTCATTTATTTTATTATAATATTATAATAACTAATAATTTGTATAACAAACACAATATAAAACTAATTAAAAAATTAAACTATAAATATATATTCTTAAAAAAACGATATAAAATTAATTAAGAAATTGAGCTATAAATATGTATTCTTAAATGATACAAAATAATAATAAAAGTATTATATATATATCATTATATTACAAATTTGTACTATTACCCATATTTCTCATGGATCTATCCATACCCGTTTTACACTATTTTTACATATTAAACATGCACTATCCATATTTCACATGGATTTTGGATACATCCACTTCTGTTCTGCGTTGATCCATTTAAATAATTATATTGCAGCTATGGTGTTTTAATCTGAACTATCCATATTAGGAGCGACCCCATTTCAAATGGGTGAGCATAACATCATTACGTGATTGTGGGAACATTGTGTTAACTTCCCCATTATCAGTGATTGTAGCAACCAGTGGTTACTAGTAAAATCAAATCTATTATTCACATTGCATCACTCGATTTTGAATTTCAAATATCAAATTTAACATTTTCACGACAATCATGCCTTATCTGTAACGCCCCCAAATCCGGGGTCAGGGGATTTAGTCGTCACTATAAAAACTCAATCCAAATTAACCTGTTTAATCAATAAACAAATGCCAGCGGAAGATGTTTAACATCTATGACCTCAAACTAATTCCAAGATCTTTTAAGGTTACAGTTCTAGAAACAAGAAATTCAAATTGCATAAATAAATTTTCACTTTCTTTTAAAACTCTTTTCAACAAGTTCAAATTCGATACTAACCCGCTAGTATAACTTCGAAAAGAAGTATACTAGGCCCAACTATACAATACACAACTATAATATAATATAATATAATATAATATAAATAACTTTATATAATAGAACTTGCACTAGTTCGCAAACCCTGGACCAACCACCTTCCAAAAACTTCTTCTTTGCTTCCTTGAATTACGCAGCTAAACAGTGCAAGCTAATCCTCACTGGAGGTTAAATTTGAAAACAGGCAAGTGTGAACGAAAGAAATGCTCAGCAAGATCATTGTAACATATATATGGACATTTTGATATTAAATTGACATCTGAAATAGCGCAGAACATTTTAAAATCATAATTGCTAAAACAGAAATTTATTAAAGAATCGGATAATTGTTTCTCTCTCTGTTCAAAACTCTTTTTGATATTTTTGAGCGAAGTGCTTCAGCAATACTTTGAATCTTGACGAGGATAAAACTCGTAAAACCGTGTTTACGGAAATATCGTAAACAACAATAACAAGAATCAATGATTATGGAATGAATCATGAACTTTATTCAAAACCGAACTCTTGATATTAATACTCATATTGTTGTCATATCAAATTAGATATCAATATGAACTTTGATACTCACAACATCCCATACTGAAGTCAATATTAATCATCTATACTAATATCACCTTTGATATTTAACAACAACCTAAATATCCATATCAAGTAGAAACTGAATCAAAACCGCATTTCACCTTTTATTCAAAACCAAAACACTTGATAAACCATTCCTTATAAGATTATCAAAAGCAATATAATAATTTAGATTGGAATTCTCGAACGACGGTGTGTTGCCGCCGATGATCAGCCGCGGAGCAACACCGGTATGCCGAAACATATCCAACTAAACAAATGGGGCACCCAAGTCACATATCGGTCTAAAGGTATTATATCCTGTATAATACCTAAATCTCCGCCGGACCGCCGCCACGACCACTTACACAATTTGTGATCATCCAATCTTAAAACGTTTTATTGAGAGGGGTCATAATACTCGACACCCTCATAAATTTTAATCGCTCATTTACTTGGGCAGAAAACCCAAAATAATGTCATCTTTCTCAAAATCTAAAACATTTATAAATCTGATAGTTGGATAAGTAAAACACTTGACTATTCTGAACATATAATAGCAGATAAGTACTTGCATAAACATAATCATTTATTTCAGCGATATGTAAAATAGTTATCTATTCAGAACTGAGAATAGGGAAATCAATACTTGTATAAGAAGATTTAAAAATAATATCACTTGAATAATAAGTGATGATAGGGATACTTGCCTTTCGGTTTTTAGCAGTTAGTCACACTCGTAGAAACGTAATTATCTCAGTCTAGAATCTCAAGACATCACCGTCATTCTTTTAAACACTTTACTGACATGCTGCTCCTGCGATTGCTAGAAGCCGGATACCCAATACCATTTCATCACACTCTTTACCCAATGCCTTGTCCTGATCAACTCGAATGATCCGCATCTATAATTAAAAGATACAGCTTTAATTGTCTAAACGATAATTACTCGACGAACTGCGCGTCAAAATCCTATCGTCTACCCATACGATAGCCCACACATAAAGAAAACAGTCAAACAAGGACTCTTGACCCACATTTGCACGTAATTCACATAGCACGTAAACACGTAACTCACATATCACATAATTCATATCACATATGACTTGGTTCGTCAAAAGGTTCGACTCAGTACGTTTAAAACTGAAATCGGGTCAAAATACGATTTATCGATCAATAATTGACTCAGAATGACTTGTAAAATAAGCGACCTTTCGAAACAAAAGGATTTGGGTCTCGAAAGTATTTTTAAATTAAAGTGGAATATTTTTCTGAGTCTAGACGCGTTCGTTTCGTATTAAACGTACGAACGGTTTATTTATTATGAATAAAATAAGAATAAGTAGGAATAATTCAATTAATAATAATATTAATTGATTTTAAATACCTAAATTTAAATTTAAAAAAACTTAAAATAACTTTTAGTAATTATCTGAATTAATTATCAATAATTATATTTTATTCAACTATTTATAGATAAAATTAATTGATTAAATAAATTAATCAATTAAATAAATCCATAAATAATTAATTAAAATAAATTATAGACAATTATATCAAATTTGGATTTTTAAAAATATTAAAAAAAAATAATTTTTTTGGAATTAAAAATAATTTAGTTAATTATTTAAGAAATTAACTAAATAATTTTTTGGGATTTAAAATGAATTTTGACATATAATAAAAAAAAATGCAAAAACAAGTTTTTGGAATTAGTTTGGATTTCACAAGATCAAACAGTTGTTGGACATGGGAGGTTCGCCCAATAAGCTGAAGAAGACGACCGGAAGTTGAAGAACTCGCTGGAATCCGGTCATCGTTCCAGAATCCGGCCCAAGTCAAGCGAAACAATACCAGCCTGCATCCGCATGTTTTCAATCAGTTTTTAATTCAAAAACATTCCATAATCATAACTAAAATAAGAACGGTGACAATCGACGATTATATCGTCGATTCCGATAAAAAACCGACGAACCGAAACCAAATTCCGGCCATCAACGACTTTGATCAAAACTTAACCAAATACATCCTTTTATAGCTCGAATTAAAGCTTAGATTGTCTAAAAACTACTCAAGCTATCATAAACAACACCCACAACCTCTGTAATTCATAAAATCGAAAAATAGAAATGGTGAAAACTAAGAACGCGAACTTCATGAAATCTTAACCAAAATTAACAAAACTATACACCAAATCAATCCCTAGAACTCCAGGAATGATAATCTAACTTCAAATCAAGCAAACAATTCCTTAAAATTAAAAACCGAATTTAAGATAAAGAACAAGAAAAAAATCGAATTTATATATCAATTAATCTCAGTTGTTGATTCGTATATCAATAGGAAGGGCTCGATTAGAGCTTCAGATTGCTTATTCGAGCATCAAAAACGGATATCAGAATCACCCAAAATCATTGATCAAAGCTATGCTCAAGAATTTCACCCCCAAACTTTGTTCTTGAAATTTTCTATTTTCTGAAATTTTTATGAAAATAAATCAACAAAATAAGAATTAAGCAACTACTTATATTTACAGAAAATATATCCCCCAAAATTAATTAATGGTGTTCTTATCCCCTAATTAGAGTAATTAGGCCCCAAAATAATAATTACGGGAAATAAGTTTAAAAGCGATAAAATATAAAATTTGGATTACAATTCCCCGGAAATTGTGAATAATTCAAAATACAAAAATAACGGGTATTTGAAATACGAATGATTTTATAAAAATAAAAACACGAATTTTGTGGGCTTTAATGTCCCGGTGGGGTCCCAGTCCATTTGTTTTTGAGAAACCGAAACGATTTCTAAAGTAACAGAAAATCCCGAAAACACATAGAATACATTCAAACGTACATAAAACGAGATAAAACGAATACCTCGATAAAGATGCAAATAAACACGCGTCTAAATTACGGGTTGATTCATATAAATGCATCTTAAACACGTAATAAGTACCCTATTGGATCATATCGGATCCGAAAATAGATTACTTAGCCGCTAAGTAACTAATAAAACGATTCAATTTGGTATCAATTTTGGATAATCATCAAAACCGGGCTTCTTATAAAACACCCTACGAGAAAATAACATAGAATATCCCGTCTCTTGAGAATACTAGTTTTACAGATCTATTAAAATGACTAGCGTATCAAAAATTTTACGCCGAGACTCGTACGGGTCAAACCGTACTCCGGATCGAAAAAGTCAAAACACGGAAAATGTTCAGAATAATCAAATTAGGTTAGGAAGGAGTTTTCGGAAGAATTTTGGGTTACAGAAACGTAAAAATGGTTGAGGTTGGGCAATTCCCGGCTTTAAAAAATAGTTTTGTAATTGTTTCAGAAAATAGTTTATAAATCCATAAATCATTATAAATTCATATAACGGTCCAAAAATTACCAAAAAATATCATAGTATTCTATATTTTATTCTGGACATATAAAAATTAGAATACTCAAAGAATATCATATATAAACATCCAAACATCACTTCCAATTATCATATAAATCATTAAGATTCACATAAAATCACATAAACAATTCAAAATAATTATAATAATAATATTTTAAAATATGGGATATTACATTATCCCCCAAGTACTGAATATATTTTTCAAATTTTATTTTGTTTCACTGCAACCACTACAAGAAAAATGTCCATATACATCGGTTTTTGGCCGATGTCTATGCTGTTTGGCAACCGATGTTGATGTCGGTGATGTCTATTCTAGACATCGGCCATAACCTGATGTCTTTACTTGCTTAGACATCGTTTCTGAAAAAAAAACTGATATCCACGCATTGTTTTTTTACAAAATATGTTAGAAATAAACAATTTAATAAATAAATTACACCTATTAAAACATATTAAACATATAATGAGCTATGTTTTTTTCCACATAGACATCGAATATTTTCATTTAGGTGATGTAAAATCAGATATTAAACATCGATTTCTTTAGTGAAAGGTGATGTCTACATTGACACATAGACATCAGTTTTATCCCAAACAAAGTGACGTCTTTATTCAATTTAGACTTGAATATGTCAGTCTTTGATATCAGTTGTTTATCTAAAAGCAATGTACATTAACTATTTTTATATTAGTTTTTCTTCTTTAAAAGTGATGTCTATATTGGCACATAGACGTCAATTTTATCCCAAACAAAGTGATGTTTATGTTCAATTTAGACTTGAACATGTCAGTCTTTGACATCAATTTTTATTTAAAAGCGATGTACGTTAACTTTTTTGACATCAGTTTTTCTTCATTAAAAGTGATGTACAATTGCTTTTATAACTAACATATATCAAATATACTAAACTTGTACTCAGGTAAACTAAATAAATAACAGGATTTGAATACATGCTTAAATACATAGTATGGTCCTTTATCACCATCAAAATAAACTACATCCTACATTGAATATTTTATTACTCAAATGAATACCCCAAAAAAATCAGCTTTCATACTAAAAGAAATAAATAAGTAAACAAGCGCCATAACAACTTAGCTCCAAACAGAAGTGAAGGAACATGAGTTTTATGTTTTGACTTAGAACACCCTGCGATCTTCTTTCAAAGATTAATAGCTTGTACACGTATACAAATATTAGTGCTTTGACGTCATGACTCTGGTGTTGTATACAGGTGGATCAGACGGTATCTGCACTTTCTTCTGTGTTGGCCTCTTTGAGATCCGATTGAAAGAAAATATGGTGTTTGGAGGAGGTGGACGACTTTCGCTAGAGCTTTTAATCACCCCTTCTGCAATTTCAAAATGGTTCAAGATCTTCATAAGTTTTATTTGACAAAAAAAGTGAATATATTAACTCTTAACTTATCCAAAGTAATAACAACAATAATTTTCAAATTTTCAAATTTGTAGTCTCTCCTTGAATTCGCTTCTTGCTCAATTGGCTTAGCTTCCTAATCTCTTCACTTTATTGAGGGTAAATATCTAACAATAGTTTTACAAAAGATATGAAAGTAATTCACAATATTATCATAATCGGTGTCAATATATCTACTACAAATGTGTCACATCTACTCATATAGTATTTGTTATATTTGAACTCTCAAACCAATATATGTATTAGCATACATGCCTGCAGGATTCTCAAGATTTATATCACATTTACTAAGGTATCGGCATTGTTTTTTTTTGTTCTAATGATTAAGTCAGTTGCTATAATATGCATATAAATACCATCATGCAAGTACTAAATAAGCAACAATAGTGAACCCATTCAATATGCAGTGTAAGCCTATGGAAAAGAGGAAGTGCAGAGACAATATTTACCTCTGAACTATCCTTGTCAATCCTTTTGGATTGAGAAGCCACATAATCGATAACCTGGAAAACCTTTGTTTGCCCCAGCTCAGTACAATTATGGTAATAGTAAATAGCCAAATCCCACGTCCTTAATCTTAGCTCCTGTAAATTAAAAATTGACAATCGAAAAACAGAAAATATTTAATGCAGTTTTACATCCAAAATAACATTTTGCTAATATAAGTATGACCTCTAGTTCCTAATTTCCATTAAGGTGCACAACGTATTCAGCTCCATCCAAAGTTGTATCTACTTCTCTCGAGTGTCTCTCACTGGCTGGGCATTAGTTTAAAACTGATAAAGGTTTTGAAAAGTTTGCATACCATGAAACAAATATGTCACCAATCGTCTTAAAAACTGACATGAGTGCAACAATTATGCTGAGACATTAAAACTTACTGTATGACAGAGAATGAATGTAAATAACCAAACTTTGGCTAACATGTGATGCCACCTTTGAAGCTCTTTATGGACGCAAATGTCGATCTCCCGTATATTAGGATGAAGTAGGTTAACGCAAAATACTTGGGCCTGAATTGATGCAACAGACAAAGGAAGTTGTTGAAGTTATTCAGAAGAGATTAATAGCAGCACAAGACCGTCAAAGGAAGTACGCAGACCAATCAAGGAAAGATATGGAATTCGAAGACGGAAATCCGATATTGCTAAAAGTATCGCCGTGGAAGGGATTGACAAGATTTGGGAAGTAAGGAAAACTGAGCCCTAGATATGTCGAACCTTTTGAGATTCTAAAGCGTGTTGGAAAAGTAGCTTACGAGTTGGCGTTACCCCCGCACATGGAGCACATTCACAATCTTTTTCATGTATCGATGCTTAAGAAGTATAATCCAGACTCCAGGCATGTAATCGAATACGAGCCGATAGAACTTAAAGCAGATTTGTCATATGTAGAGAGTCCGATAGAGATTCTAGAAGAAAGGGAGAAAGTATTATGAAATAAAGTAGTACAGTTAGTAAGAGTATTGTGGAGAAACCCAAAGGTTGAAGAATTAACTTGAGAGTTAGAAAGTGATATGAGAGAAAAGTACCCTCATTTGTTTTCTTAGGAGATTCTGAGGACAGAATCCTTTTAAGGGGGGAAGGATGTAATATTTGGGATATATCGTGTAATTATTTTTGATAATAAATAAATATTATGCATGTTCAGTATTTATTCTGTGAATTATGTGTTAAGTGGTATACGTGTTTGGATGTTTAAAATTGATATAATTTGAGTATTTTCATTTTATATGTCCAAAATAAAATATAAATAATTGTCGTATCTTCCTATTTATTTTTATGTTGATTTGTGATTTTATAGGAAATTTATGGCTTTAATACATTCATTTTCCTATTATTTATAAACTATTTTATATAATCGGGAACCAGCTGACTTCACCCGTTTTAACGTTTTTATAACCCGAAACTCTTCCGAGAACTCCTTCCTAACCTAATTGCAATATTCCGAGCATTTTCCATATTTTGACTTTTTCGATCCGGCGTACGATTTGTCCTGTGCGGGTCCCGGCGCAATATTTTTGATACAAAATTCATTTCGGTAAATCAATAAAACTCTTATTTTCGATAAATGGGATCTTTTTATTAAACTATTGTAATTATCACGTCGTAATACGTGTAACCAGGCGCTGAGACCAAGACCGCAGTATAAATTGTACAGATTTGGATAATTATCCCAAAAACCGGTACAGTTTGGATATGTTTTTATAAATAAATGTACCATTTTATATCCGGAATGATCCAACGGGATACTATTTTTCCGTAAATATAAATAGCCCTTACCGTAATTATTTCCATACCGAAAATCATTTGCAAACCAGTAAAATCTTTATAAAACAGAGAAAATACTATATTTATATTTCGTTCTTCGTAATCCAACTCAAATTCGGAGGTGTTATCGATATCGGATTTTGGCGTGCATATACTTAAAATGAAGCTATTGATTTGTACTTTCAGATTCATCCATCAGAATCACTGTAGAATCAAAGGTTAATTTCCTATAAACTGATTTATATTCGAATTTCTTGGAATAAAAATTTGGGTTTTGAGTTCGAGTAACTGTTTATATGATTTGATGATTTCATGTTATAGCTCTTCTTTTCCTGATGATTTTGGTATAGCTCACCAGAGTTGTTTTCCGGTCGCCGGATTCTGGGTTCATGAAGAACCCGTTTTTGTTCTTGGCGACCCGAAATCCAACCCGGTTTGACCCGGTTTTCATCCAAATTTTTGTAAACCCAATTCCCAATTCTTGTTTTTACCGTTTAGTCCCCCATGGTTTTAAAACTTTGCAAAAAAACTTGATTTCTATTTCAGAAACTTTTAAAAATCGGATTTCTTTTATAAATTCATTTCCAAAATTGATTTTTATTTTCTAAAATTCCAAAAATCATTTATTTTAATTTCAATTTTTTTTAATTAAAAAATAAATCTAAATTACTTAATTAATTTTAATTAATAATTAACTGATTAATTGATCAAGTAATTTAAATATTAATTAATTAATTAGTTTAATTATTTATTAATTGATTATTTAATTGGATTTAATTATTTTAAAATGATTTAAAAATCCTGAAAAATAGTTTCGAGTTTTAAAATATTAATTAATATAAAATTATTTTAGAGTCAGATTTGAGTAATCAGACTTTGTTTATCAGCCGAAATTGATCCAATAACCCGTTTTGACTCCGAAAATGTTTTAAAAATCATATTAAATACCTAAAAGAGTGTTTATGACCCGAGACCTCTTTATAAATGGAATTTCATTAGTTGTTTGATGTGCTATGTGTTATACATGACTTGTTTGTTGGACTATTGATCTATATGTTTGGTGTTTACTTGTTTCTAGCATAACTTTCAATTCGTTAGTCGGATTTGGGTAAAACGAAGGGTAGATAGAAGAGGCAAGGCGTAGGAAAGGGAAACAGGTAGTCGAGGAGTAGGAGATTGTGATTGGAAATTAGTGAAGTATAGCAAGCTAGTACCAGGCAAGTGTTCTGAACTTTCTCGAGATATATTGTACATAATTGAGAGTCCTGTTTTATATAACAAGTGCTTTGAAGAACTGAACTCTAAACCTTGATTCCACTTATTGATCTTTGAGCCGTAAACCTTATTCTTTCTAAACCATTGATGTTGATTACCCGAATACAAACCACCGAGATACGATACTACTCCATAAATACATACAAACTCAATACCAAACACTGAACCAAGATTGCTTATATACGCAAACCATTATACCTTATACATTGAAAGATCAAATCCTTATAACCTTGAAACTTTGATTCTTTTGTTATCCAGTTCTTTCACCACTTGATAGCCATATTCCTTTTGTGAAGATTGCAACCATCTCATTATTGGACATTCAATATTGCTTATGATTCTGATTATTGCTTTACATTATTTATACTGTTATTATGATAGAATTGGATTGTTTTATAAAAATTGTGGACCAGATTCGTGGTCAGACCAGATTCGTGGTCAAGTTAGGGCTGTGTGCCTTGGATCCAGTAATTAGAGCAGAGCTATGTGCCTTGCTCGGGGTTAGTGCATGAATGATCAGCAGCCTAACTTTTTTTTTAAATGAAAATTTAATAGCCAATTATGAATCATTATCCATTTTTTTCTTTACACCTCAAAATATTTCACTTGATTATTTTTTATTCTCAGTATTGTCAATGTGACTTACTGAGCTAGTTAGCTTATTTGTGCAATTTTATTTATGTTCTTTTCTAATTAAGAAGAAACCTGTTGGTAGCGAGGATCCCCAATCCAGTACGGGAGCTAGGGGTCCAGGTTGATCGAGTTAAGCTAGCTGACAGCTTTGGAGATAGTTTAAGTTTGTAAAGTTTGTAATGATGTTTAATATTCAGTTGTAAGTTTGAATGGTGGGGATTTGGGCGTTTATAATATAAGTGTGTGTGTGTGGCTTGTGTACATATTTTAACCTGTTGTAAGTTGTGTGTGTGTGGTCCCCAAACTTCTGACCTGGGTTTGGAGGGCGCCATAATTATTATATGTAGCACAAAAGCTGCATTCTCCTAATGATCATTTTTATTAGTTTTCATGTACTTGGCTCCGTAATATGGCCATCCATCATCACTCTGTTGGCTTCAAGCATCAAAATCCGGTTAGAGTACATGATACTTTGCCTAGGTCTCGGAAAGAACTTAGGCCTCTTATATCAATAAATTTTAAATGTGTACTATTACCCTTATTTCTCATGTATCTATCCATACCCGTTTTAGAAATATTCTATATATTAAACATGGACTATCTATATTTGACATGGATTTTGGATATATCCACTTCTGTTCTTGGTTGATCCATTTAAACATTTATATTGCAGTTATGGTGTTTTAATCTGGACTATCCATATTAGGAGCGACCACATTTCAAATGGGTGAACATAACAGCATTACGTGATTATAGGAACATTTTTTTAACTTCCCCATTATCTGTGATTCTATTATTCACATTACATCACTCGATTTTGAATTTCAAATATCAATTTTAACATTTTCACTAAAATCATGCCTTATCCCCGAGGTACTGAATATATTTTTCAAATTTATTTTGTTTCACTGCAACACTTTGCTCTATGATATATACTGTTTCTCTTTTGTTTTTTAACTCGATATAACAATTTTTGATGGGCAAATCCAATAAGTCATCGTCACTGATTTTCTTTAGCTTATACTTCCTGTGTATATGGAAATTTATTTTCATTTTTTATTTGATAGAGTTGTGTTTTATGGATATGATCGAAAATTTAGTTCCTTGATTTTGCCTCTTCAGCGCTCTTTCATCACACTAGGTATGAATTCTCGAACCAATTTTTCATTTTCAGATATGTTTTTGTGTATGGGTGATCTGCTTTGTCTAAAATATGGGAAATTGGTGCTTTTTACATCTTCTTTCTAAATTTTTTTATGTGCAGATTAACTGTTTGATCTAATGCTCGGAAGATGTATGTATTAGGGAAGTCAAGAGAATACATCTTTGTGTTCAAGTTTTGGGACTAAAACGAATTACTAATTCTTAGTTTTAAGAAATCTATTTTTAAATTTTTTCTTACTACTATTAAAAAACTATTATGTTTCTCCGCTCTATATTATTTTGATAATTTAGTAACCTAAAGTTCCAGATATGATGGCGATTGGCGAATACATTCTGCATATCATCACAAACTTGATAGTAATAGTCATCACCGTACGGGTCATTATTATATGTAGCACAAAAGTTGCATTCTCCTAATGATCATTTTCATTAGTTTTCATGTACTTGGCTCAGTAATGTGGCCGTCCATCATCACTCTGTTGGCTTCAAGCATCAAAATCCGGTTAGAATACGGGATACCCTGCCTAGCTCTCTGAAAGAACTTAGGCCTCTTATATCAATATTTCTCATGGATTTATACATACCCGTTTTACACTAGTTTTACATATTAAACATGGACTATCTATATTTGACATGGATTTTGGATATATCCACTTTTGTTCTAGGTTGATCCATTTAAACAATTATATTCCAGTTATGGTGTTTTAATCTTGACTATCCATATTAGGAGTGACCACATTTCAAAAGGGGGAGCATAACAACATTACATGATTGTAGGAACATTTTGTTAACTTCCCCATTATCAGTGATTATAGCAACCAATGGTTACTAGAAAAGTCAAACCTATTATTCACATTGCATCACTTGATTTTGAATTTCAAATATCAATTTTAAAATTTTCACTACAATCATGTCCTATCTCCCAAGTACTGAATATATTTTACAAATTTTATTTTGTTTCACTGCAACACTTTGCTCTATGATATACGTCATTTTTCTTTTATTTTTTTAACTCGATAGAACAGTTTTTGATGGAAAAATCCAATAAGTCATCGTCACTGGTTTTGTTTAGCTTATATTTCCTGTGTATATGGCCATTTATTTTCATTTTTTATTCGATAGAGTTGTGTTTTATGAATAAGATTGAAAAGTTAGTTCCTTGATTTTGCCTCTTCAGCGCTATTTCATCACACTAGGTATGAATTCTCAAACCTATTTTTCATTTTTAGATATATTTTTGTGTATGCGTGATCTGCTTTCTACAAAATATGAGAATTGGTGTTTTTTACATCTTCTTTCTAAATTTTTTATGTGCAGATTAAGTGTTTGATCTAATGCTCAGAAGATGTATGTATTAGGCAAGTCAAGAGAATACATCTTTGTGTTCAAGTTTTGGGACTAACATGAATTACTTATTCTTAGTTTTAGGAAATCTTTTTTGAAATTTTACCTTACTACTATTAAAAAACTATTATATTTCTCTGCTCCACATTATTCAGCAAATTTAGTAACCTCATGTTCCAGATATGATGGCAATTTTTGAATACATTCTGCACATCAACAAAAACTTGATGGTAATAGTCATCAATGTATGGTTCATTAGTTTTTATGTACTTAGCTCAGTAATGTGGCCATCCATCATCACTCTATTGGCTTCAACCATCAAAATCCGGTTAGAGTACGGGATACTCTTCCTAGCTCTTGGAAAAAATATAGGTCTTTTATATCAATATATTCTAAATGTGTACTATTACACATATTTCTCATAGATCAATCCATACCCGTTTGGCACTATTTTTAATCTAATGCTCTGAAGATGTATATATTAAACAAGTCAAGAGAATACATCTCCGTGTCCAAGTTTTGGGACTAACACAAATTACTTATTCTTAGTTTTAAGAAATTTATTTTGAAATTTTATCTTACTACTATTAAAAAACTATTATGTTTCTCTGCTCTACATTATTCTGCAAATTTAGTAACCTCATGTTCCAGATATGATGGTGATTGGCGAATACATTCTGCACATTAACACAAACTTGATGGTAACAGTCATCAACATACGGGTCATTATTATGTGTAGCACAAAGCTGCATTCTCCTAATAATCAATTTCATTAGTTTTCATGTACTTGGCTCAGTAATGTGGCGATCCATCATCACTCTGTTGGCTTCAAGCATCAAAATCCGGTTAGAGTACGGGATACTCTTGCTAGCTCTCAGAAAGAATTTAATCCTCTTATGTCAACATATTCTAAATGTGTACTATCACCCATATTTCTCATGGATCTATCCATACCTATTTTATAGTACTTTTACATAATAAACATGGAATATCCATATTTGACATGGATTTTAGATATATCCACTTCTATTCTGGGCGGATCCATTCAAACAATTATATTACAGTTATGGTGTTTTAATCTGGACTATCCATATTAGGAGCAACCCCATTTCAAATGGGTGAGCATAACTGCATTACGTGATTGTAGGAACATTTTGTTAACTTCCCCATTATTTGTGATTGTAACAACCGGGGGTTACTAAAAAATCAAATCTATTATTCACATTGCATCACTCGATTTTGAATTTCAAATATCAATTTTAACATTTTCACTGCATATTATTGATTTTAAAGGAAATTGGGACGAGCATTTACCATTGGTAGAATTTGCTTACAACAACAGTTATCATGCCAGTATTGAGATGCCACCTTTGAAGCTCTTTATGGACGCAAATTTCGATCTCCCGTATGTTAGGATGAAGTAGGAGAACGCAAAATACTTGGGCCTGAATTGATGCAACAGACAAAGGAAGTTGTTGAAGTTATTCAGAAGAGATTAATAGCAGCACAAGACCGTCAAAGGAAGTACGGAGACCAATCAAGGAAAGATATGGAATTCGAAGACGGAAATCCGATATTGCTAAAAGTATCGCCGTGGAAGGGATTGACAAGATTTGGGAAGTAAGGAAAACTGAGCCCTAGATATGTCGAACCTTTTGAGATTCTAAAGCGTGTTGGAAAAGTAGCTTACGAGTTGGCGTTATCCCCGCAAATGGAGCACATTCACAATCTTTTTCACGTATCGATGCTTAAGAAGTATAATCCAGACTCCAGGCATGTAATCGAATACGAGCCGATAGAACTTAAAGCAGATTTGTCATATGTAGAGAGTCCGATAGAGATTCTAGAAGAAAGGGAGAAAGTATTATGAAATAAAGTAGTATAGTTAGTAAGAGTATTATGGAGAAACCCAAAGGTTAAAGAATTAACTTGAGAGTTAGAAAGTGATATGAGAGAAAAGTAGCCTCATTTGTTTTCTTAGGAGATTCTGAGCACAGAATCCTTTTAAGGGGGGGAAGGATGTAATATTTGGGATATATCGTGTAATTATTTTTGATAATAAATAAATATTATGCATGTTCAGTATTTATTCTGTGAATTATGTGTTAAGTGGTATACGTGTTTGGATGTTTAAAATTGATATAATTTGAGTATTTTCATTTTTATATGTCCAAAATAAAATATAAATAATTGTCGTATCTTCCTATTTATTTTTATGTTGATTTGTGATTTTATAGGAAATTTATGGATTTAATACATTCATTTTCCTATTATTTATAAACTATTTTATATAATCGGGAACCAGCTGACTTCACCCGTTTTAACGTTTTTATAACCCGAAACTCTTCCGAGAACTCCTTCCTAACCTAATTGCAATATTCCGAGCATTTTCCATATTTTGACTTTTTCGATCCGGCGTACGATTTGTCCTGTACGGGTCCCGGCGCAATATTTTTGATACAAAATTCATTTCGGTAAATCAATAAAACTCTTATTTTCGATAAATGGGATCTTTTTATTAAACTATTGTAATTATCACGTCGTAATACGTGTAACCAGGCGCTGAGACCAAGACCGCAGTATAAATTGTACAGATTTGGATAATTATCCCAAAAACCGGTACAGTTTGGATATGTTTTTATAAATAAATGTACCATTTTATATCCGGAATGATCCAACGAGATACTATTTTTCCGTAAATATAAATAGCCCTTACCGTAATTATTTCCGTACCGAAAATCATTTGCAAACCAGTAAAATCTTTATAAAACAGAGAAAATACTATATTTATATTTCGTTCTTCGTAATCCAACTCAAATTCGGAGGTGTTATCGATATCGGATTTTGGCGTGCATATACTTAAAATGAAGCTATTGATTTGTACTTTCAGATTCATCCATCAGAATCACTGTAGAATTAAAGGTTAATTTCCTATAAGCTGATTTATATTCGAATTTCTTGGAATAAAAATTTGGGTTTTGAGTTTGAGTAACTGTTTATATGATTTGATGATTTCATGTTATAGCTCTTCTTTTCCTGATGATTTTGGTATATCATATGATCAATTTGGAGTACAATAACATGTTTAAATTAGGGTTTGATTCTCGAATTTTATAATTAGGGTTTATACTCGTTTGAATGTTATTGATTTAATTTGGGGTTTCTTATATAGGGATTTGTAGACGTTCTAGAGGGGTGTGTTTTGTTCCACTTAAAATTTACAATCGACTCATATATAGCTTGCTAATCGACGTTGCTCGTAGTGACCATGGTTTTGATTTGAAAGTTCGTCGGTGTTCTTGGGAGTTTTGGTCGGATTTCTATTTCCAGCTATTGTTTGGTTCGATTGTTGCTTGATTTGAACTCTGGGAGTGATTTGGAATGAAAACCTCATCTGAATCATGCGAAACCATGTTTTTTTGCTCAGATCGGGGCTCACCGGAGTTGTTTTCCGGTCGCCGGATTCTGGGTTCATGAAGAACCCGTTTTTGTTCTTGGCGACCCGAAATCCAACCCGGTTTGACCCAGTTTTGATCCAAATTTTTGTAAACTCAATTCCTAATTCTTGTTTTTACCGTTTAGTCCCCCATGGTTTTAAAACTTTGCAAAAAAACTTGATTTCTATTTCAGAAACTTTTAAAAATCAGATTTCTTTTATAAATTCATTTCCAAAATTGATTTTTATTTTCTAAAATTCCAAAAATCATTTATTTTAATTTCAATTTTTTTTAATTAAAAAATAAATCTAAATTACTTACTTAATTAATTTTAATTAATAATTAACTGATTAATTGATCAAGTAATTTAAATATTAATTAATTAATTAGTTTAATTATTTATTAATTGATTATTTAATTAGATTTAATTATTTTAAAATGATTTAAAAATCCTGAAAAATAGTTTCGAGTTTTAAAATATTAATTAATATAAATTATTTTAGAGTCAGATTTGAGTAATCAGACTCTGTTTATCAGCCGAAATTGATCCAATAACCCGTTTTGACTCCGAAAATGTTTTAAAAATCATATTAAATACCTAAAAGAGTGTTTATGACCCGAGACCTCTTTATAAATGGAATTTCATTAGTTGTTTGATGTGCTATGTGTTATACATGACTTGTTTGTTGGACTATTGATCTATATGTTTGGTGTTTACTTGTTTCTAGCATAACTTTCAATCCGTTAGTCGGATTTGGGTAAAACGAAGGGTAGATAGAAGAGGCAAGGCGTAGGAAAGGGAAACAGGTAGTCGAGGAGTAGGAGATTGTGATTGGAAATTAGTGAAGTATAGCAAGCTATTACCAGGCAAGTGTTCTGAACTTTCTCGAGATATATTATAGATAATTGATAGTCCTGTTTTATATAGCAAGTGCTTTGAAGAACTGAACTCTAAACCTTGATTCCACTTATTGTTCTTTGAGCCGTAAACCTTATTCTTTCTAAACCATTGATGTTGATTACCCGAATATAAACCACTGAGATACGATACTACTCCACAAATACATACAAACTCAATACCAAACACTGAACCAAGATTGCTTATATACGCAAACCATTGTACCTTATGCATTGAAAGATCAAATACTTATAACCTTGAAACTTTGATTCTTTTGTTATCCAGTTCTTTCACCACTTGATAGCCATATTCCTTTTGTGAAGATTGCAACCATCTCATTATTGGACATTCAATATTGCTTATGATTCTGATTATTGCTTTACATTATCTATTCTGTTATTATGATAGAATTGGATTGTTTTATAAAAATTGTGGACCAGATTCGTGGTCAGACCAGATTCGTGGTCAAGTTAGGGCTGTGTGCCTTGGATCCAGTAATTAGAGCAGAGCTATGTGCCTTGCTCGGGGTTAGTGCATGAATGATCAGCAGCCTAACCTTTTTTTTAAATGAAAATTTAATATCCAATTATGAATCATTATCCATTTTTTTCTTTACACCTCAAAATATTTCACTTGATTATTTTTTATTCTCAGTATTGTCAATGTGACTTACTGAGCTAGTTAGCTCATTTGTGCAATTTTATTTATGTTCTTTTCCAATTAAAAAGAAACCTGTTGGTAGCGAGGATCCCAATCCAGTGCGAGAGCTAGGGGTCCAGGTTGATCGAGTTAAGCTAGCTGACAGCTTTGGAGATAGTTTAAGTTTGTAAAGTTTGTAATGATGTTTAATATTCAGTTGTAAGTTTGAATGGTGGGGATTTGGGCGTTTGTAATATAAGTGTGTGTGTGTGGCTTGTGTACATATTTTAACCTGTTGTAAGTTGTGTGTGTGTGGTCCCCAAACTTCTGACCTGGGTTTGGAGGGCGCCATAATTATTATATGTAGCACAAAAGCTGCATTCTCCTAATGATCATTTTTATTAGTTTTCATGTACTTGGCTCCGTAATGTGGCCATCCATCATCACTCTGTTGGCTTCAAGCATCAAAATCCGGTTAGAGTACATGATACTTTGCCTAGGTCTCGGAAAGAACTTAGGCCTCTTATATCAATAAATTTTAAATGTGTACTATTACCCTTATTTCTCATGTATCTATCCATACCCATTTTAGAAATATTTTATATATTAAACATGGACTATCTATATTTGACATGGATTTTGGATATATCCACTTCTGTTCTTGGTTGATCCATTTAAACATTTATATTGCAGTTATGGTGTTTTAATCTGGACTATCCATATTAGGAGCGACCACATTTCAAATGGGTGAACATAACAGCATTACGTGATTATAGGAACATTTTTTTAACTTCCCCATTATCTGTGATTCTATTATTCACATTACATCACTCGATTTTGAATTTCAAATATCAATTTTAACATTTTCACTAAAATCATGCCTTATCCCCGAGGTACTGAATATATTTTTCAAATTTATTTTGTTTCACTGCAACACTTTGCTCTATGATATATACTGTTTCTCTTTTGTTTTTTAACTCGATATAACAATTTTTGATGGGCAAATCCAATAAGTCATCGTCACTGATTTTCTTTAGCTTATACTTCCTGTGTATATGGAAATTTATTTTCATTTTTTATTTGATAGAGTTATGTTTTATGGATATGATCGAAAATTTAGTTCCTTGATTTTGCCTCTTCAGCGCTATTTCATCACACTAGGTATGAATTCTCGAACCAATTTTTCATTTTCAGATATGTTTTTGTGTATGGGTGATCTGCTTTGTATAAAATATGGGAAATTGGTGCTTTTTACATCTTCTTTCTAAATTTTTTTATGTGCGGATTAGCTGTTTGATCTAATGCTCGAAAGATGTATGTATTAGGGAAGTCAAGAGAATACATCTTTGTGTTCAAGTTTTGGGACTAAAACGAATTACTAATTCTTAGTTTTAAGAAATCTATTTTTAAATTTTATATTACTACTATTAAAAAACTATTATGTTTCTCCGCTCTATATTATTTTGATAATTTAGTAACCTAAAGTTCCAGATATGATGGCGATTGGCGAATACATTCTGCATATCATCACAAACTTGATAGTAATAGTCATCACCGTACGGGTCATTATTATATGTAGCACAAAAGTTGCATTCTCCTAATGATCATTTTCATTAGTTTTCATGTACTTGGCTCAGTAATGTGGCCGTCCAT